>NC_134976.1:2701970-2867431 GCF_965638725.1 Aptenodytes patagonicus
TAGGGAGCCATGGGGGGCAGCGAGGGGCGGGAGCTGCCAGATAGGGAGCCACAGGGGGCAGTGAGGGGCGGGAGCTGCCAGATAGGGAAGCCCATGGGGGGCAGTGAGGGGTAGGGGGCTGCCAGATAGGGAGCTAAGGGGGGCAGCGAGGGGTAGGGAGCTGCCAGATAGGGAGCCATGGGGGGCAATGAGGGGCGGGGGCTGCCAGATAGGGAGCCATGGGGGGCAGCGAGGGGCGGGAGCTGCCAGATAGGGAGCCATGGGGGGCAGCGAGGGGCGGGGGCTGCCAGATAGGGAGCCATGGGGGGCAGTGAGGGGCGGGGGCTGCCAGATAGGGAGCCATGGGGGGCAGTGAGGGCGGGGGCTGCCAGATAGGGAGCCATGGGGGCAGTGAGGGGCGGGGGCTGCCAGATAGGGAGCCACAGGGGGCAGTGAGGGGCGGGGGCTGCCAGATAGGGAGCCACGGGGGGCAGTGAGGGGCGGGGGCTGCCAGATAGGGAGCCATGGGGGGCAGCGAGGGGCAGGGGGCTGCCAGGTAGGGTTCTGCGGGGGGGCTGCTAGACGGCAGCCATGTCAGAGGCAGTTAGAGGAGCAGGCTGCCCAACAGCGAGCCGTTGGGGGGGCAATCAGGGACGAGACCCGCTGCCAGATTGGGAGCCGCGTGGGAGGCGAGGGTCTGCCCCGGGTGGGGGTGCCCCCCCCCCGCGGGCGGGGGGGGGTCCCATCCCGCTGACGCCCGCCGGCGGCCCAGGAAGGACTACGAGAACGCGGTGAAGTACTACAGCAGCGCCATCGAGCTGAACCCCACCAACGCCATCTACTATGGGAACCGGAGCTTGGCCTACCTGCGCACCGAGTGCTACGGCTACGCCCTGGCCGACGCCACGCGCGCCGTCGAGCTCGACAAGAAGTACGTCAAGGGCTACTACCGCCGCGCCGCCAGCAACATGGCCCTGGGCAAGTTCAAGGCCGCCCTCCGCGACTACGAGACGGTGAGGCCGGGCGCCTCGGGGTGCCCCTCGGCACCCTCCTGGTGTCAGCGTGTCCCCCTGGAGCTCGGGGGAGGCTTGGGGACCCCCTCGGTGTCAGCGTGTGTCGTGTCCGTCCCCCCCCCCCCCCCCCCCCCCCGAGATCAGGGGAGGCTTGGGGACCCCCTCGTCACATCCCTGGTGTCAGCGTGTCCCCCTGGAGATGAGGAGAGGCTTGGGGACCCCCCTGATGTCAGCGTGTCTCCCCCCCCGAGATCGAGGGAGGCTTGGGGGACCCCCTTGTCCCCTCCCCAATGTCAGCATGTCCCTTAGAGCTGGAAGGGGGGGGGGCCCTTGGGGATGTCCTCGTGTCCATCCCCCACTGTCCCCCAGAGCTGGGGGAGACCTTTGGGACCTTCTTGTCCCCTCCCTGGTGTCAGCACATGCTCTTAGAGCTGGGGGAGGCTCTTGGGGACCCCCTGGTCCCCTCCCCAATGTCAGCATGTCCCTTAGAGCTGGGGGAGGGCCCTTGGGGACCCTCTCGTCACCCCTCCAGCGTCATCAGGTCCCCTAGAGCTGTGGGGACATTTGGGGGACCCCCTGATGTTCCCCTGACTAGTGTCAGGATGTCCCCCAGAGCAGCGGGGACCCTTGGGGACCCCCTCGCTCCCTACCCTGAGGGTCAGCACGTCCCCCAGAGCTGTGGGGACACTTGGGGACCCCGTTGTCCCCCCCCCGCCCACGTGCCCCAGTGCTGAGGGACCCTCGGGGTCCCCCCCTTTCCCCCTCAGCATCAGTACGTGCTCTGGAACCGAGGGACCTTTGGGGACACTGTTGTCCCCCCAGACTCATGTCAGCGCATGGGGGGACCTTTGGGGACCCGCTGTCCCCCACCGTGTCAGCACGTGCCCCCAGAGCTGCGGGGATGCTTGGGGACCCCCTTGTCCCCCCCTTCCCCCACGTCAGCGCGTGCCCCAGAGCTGTGGGGACGCTTGGGGACCCCTTGTCCCCCCCTTCCCCCACGTCAGCGTGTGCCCCAGAGCTGCGGGGACGCTTGGGGACCCCCATGTCAGCGCGTGCCCCAGGACGCTTGGGGACCCCCTTGTCCCCCCCTTCCCCCACGTCAGCGCGTGCCCCAGAGCTGTGGGGACGCTTGGGGACCCCCTTGTCCCCCCCTTCCCCCACGTCAGCGTGTGCCCCAGAGCTGCGGGGACGCTCGGGGACCCCCACGTCAGCGCGTGCCCAGGATGCTTGGGGACCCCTTGTCCCCCCCTTCCCCCACGTCAGCGCCTGCCCCAGAGCTGTGGGGACGCTTGGGGACCCCCATGTCAGCGCCTGCCCCAGAGCTGTGGGGACGCTCGGGGACCCCCATGTCAGCGTGTGCCCCAGGACGCTTGGGGACTCCCTTGTCCCCCCCTTCCCCCACATCAGCGCCTGCCCCAGAGCTGCGGGGACGCTCGGGGACCCCCATGTCAGCGCGTGCCCCAGGACGCTTGGGGACCCCCTCGTCCCCCCCTTCCCCCACGTCAGCGCCTGCCCCAGAGCTGTGGGGACGCTCGGGGACCCCCATGTCCTTCCCAGCACGAGCCCAGCCCTCACATCCGAGCGTCCCTCTGTCCCTGTCCCTTCTCAGGGACGCCCCGGGGCAGTGGGGTGCTGGAGCCTTGGGTGGCCCCGTGGCCCTCGAGGGGCCCCGGGGGGGGGGTGTCCCCATCCCCTGACGTGTGTGTGTGTGTCCCCAAGGTGGTGAAGGTGAGGCCCAATGACAAGGACGCCAAGCTGAAGTACCAGGAGTGTCACAAGATCGTCAAGCAGAAGGCCTTCGAGCGGGCCATCGCCAGCGACGAGCACAAGCGCTCCGTCGTCGACTCCCTCGACATCGAGAGCATGAGTGAGCCCCCCCTCCCCCGACCCCTCCCCTCCCCTTTTCTCCTCGGCCCCCCCCCCCCCCCCCCCCCCCCAAAATCGAGGCACCCCTTTCTCCGCAGGCAGCGTGGAAGGAGGAGTGGGCCGCGAGGGTCCCCGCTGAAGGGTCGGGGTCCCTTCCGGGGTTCCCCTGGGAGGCTTGGAGGTTGCTGGTGAGGGTCTCGGGGAGGCCTTGGGGGTCTTCAGCGAAGGCTCGAGGTCACTTGGGCGGATTCTGGGGGGCTCATGAGAGGGTCTTGGAGGTCTCCGTAAAGATTTTTGGGGTGGGGGTGAGGGCTGTGAGAGTCTTAGGGGGACCATGAGTGTCCCCAGCAATGGCTCAGGGTCCCCGTGGGGGTCTTGGGGGTCCGTGCGGGTCCCTAGCAGAGGTTTGGGGTCCCCGTGAGGGTCTTGGGGCCCCTTTGAGAGCCCCCACTGGAGGCTCAGGGTCCCTGTGAGGGTCTGGGGGGGGGGGGGTCCACGGGGATCCCCGTGAGGACCCCTGACAAAAGCTACGGGTCACCTGGGAGGGTCTTGGGGGGCCTTGGGGGCCCAGCGGTGGCTCTGGGTCCCAAGGACAGTCTTGAGGAGCTGTGGGGGTCTCCAGGAGGGTCTTGGGGTCCCCAGGAGGGTCCCCGGGAGGGTCTTGGCATCCCTGTGAGGGTCTCCGGGTTCCCATGAGGGTCCCAGTGAGGGTCTCGGGGTTCCCATGAGGGTCTCAGGGTTCCATTGAGGGTCCCCATGAGAGTCTCAGGGTTCCCTTGAGGGTCCCAGGGTCTCCGTGAGGGTCTTGGCATCCCTGTGAGGGTCTCTGGGTTCCCTTGAGGGTCCCTGTGAGGGTCTCGGGGTTCCCTTGAGGGTCCCAATGAGCGTCTTGGTGTCCCAGTGAGGGTCTCGGGGTTCACTTGAGGGTCCCTGTGAGGGTCTCGGGGTCTCCGTGAGGGTCTTGGTGTCCCCATGAGGGTTGCTGTGAGGGTCTTGGCATCCCCGTGAGGGTCTCCGGGTTCCCTTGAGGGTCCCAGTGAGGGTCTCAGGGTCCCAGTGAGGGTCTCGGGGTTCCCATGAGGGTCTCAGGGTTCAGTTGAGGGTCCCCGTGAGAGTCTCCGGGTTCCCATGAGGGTCCCAATGAGCGTCTTGGCGTCCCACTGAGGGTCTCGGGGTTCCCTTGAGGGTCCCGGTGAGGGTCTTGGGGTCTCCATGAGGGTCTCTGTGACGGTCTTGGCATGCCTGTGAGGGTCTCAGGGTTCTGTTGAGGGTCCCAATGAGCGTCTTGGCATCCCAGTGAGGGTCTTGGGGTTCCCTTGAGGGTCCCTGTGAGGGTCTTGGCATCCCAGTGAGGGTCTTGGGGTTCCCATGAGGGTCCCTGTGATGGTCTCAGGATTCCCTTGAGGGTCCCCGTGAGGGTCTTGGCATCCCCGTGAGGGCCCCAGTGGGGGTCTTGGTGTCCCCATGAGGGTCTCTGAGGGTCTTGCCATCCCCGTGAGGGTCTCGGGGTCCCTGTGAGGGTCTTGGCCTCCCTGTTAGGGTCTCGGGGTCCCTGTGAGGGTGCCCAGCAGAGCTTTGGGGCCCTCACGAAGGTCTCGGGGTCCACCGTGAGGGTCCCCAGCCAAGGCTCAACCTCCCCAGAAGGCTACCGGGGTTCGTCAGGGGCTGTGAGCTTGCGGGGAAGGACGGCAGGGGCACGATGGCCCTTCGGGGGGCTTGTCCCCGCTGTCCCCTCGTGCGTCATCGGCCACCTGGGGTGGTGGGGGGGGTGGGTTTTGTCTCGCAGCCATCGAGGACGAGTACAGCGGCCCCAAGCTGGACGGCGGCAAGGTGACGTTGGCTTTCATGAAGGAGCTGATGCAGTGGTACAAGGAGCAGAAAAAACTCCACAGAAAATGTGCCTACCAGGTACCCCAGGCTCCCCCCAAACTCCCCCCAGTCCCCTGCTGGGCTCTGCCCTGTCCCCAGGTGCCACGCGTGTCCCTGTGTCCGTCCCCCTCCTTGTCACCTCCTTTGTCCTGGCAGATCCTGGTGCAGGTGAAGGAGGTGCTGGCCAAGCTCCCCACGTTAGTAGAAACGACGTTGAAAGAGGTGGGTGCCCCCTCGTCGGGCGCGGGTGCCGCTGGGGGCGCGCGGGGCGAAGTCCCCGAGCGGTGACGTTTCGCCCTGGCTCGTCCCAAACCGCAGACGGAGAAGGTGACGGTGTGCGGGGACACCCACGGGCAGTACTACGACCTGCTGAACATCTTCGAGCTCAACGGGCTGCCCTCCGAGTCGAACCCTTACGTATCCCCCAGGAAGGGCGCGGGGTCTCGCCGCCCCCGCCCCGGGGTCTCGCCGGGATCCATCCCACCCCCGTGGCGGGGACAGGCTTGGGGACGGGTGGCACGGAGGGACGGGGACCCGGGGGGGAGCTGTTTTCCTGAACCGGCTGCAGATATTCAACGGGGATTTCGTGGACCGCGGGTCCTTCTCGGTCGAGGTCATCCTCACGCTCTTCGGCTTCAAGCTCCTCTACCCCGATCACTTCCACCTGCTCCGAGGTAACGCGGCCACCGCAGGTGACGAGTCCTCGTGTCCCCCGTCCCCCCCGTCCCCCCCCCCGGGCCCCGTCCTGGGTTGTGGGGCCACGTCCCCTGTCCCCGGTTGTGGGACCTTTGTCCCATGCCCTCGTCCCCTGTCCCCAGGCGTTAGGACCGGCTCGTGGGGCCACATCATCCGTCCCTGGTTGTGGGGCCGCGTCCCGTGTGTGTCCCCGTCCCCTGCCGGGTTGCAGGGCCCTGTCCCGGGTCATGGCGCCGTGTCCCCAGTTGCGGGGGGGGGTGTCACCGTCCCCTATAGCTCCGGTCCCGGGGTTGAGCCGTGGGGCCGCGTCCCTTGTCCTTGGGACCTCGTCCCCCGTCCTGGGGGCCTCGTTCCCATCTCGTGTCCTCGGGGCCCAACCGTGTCCCCCGCCCCGCGTCCCCGGGCCCGGGCAATGCCACCGCGTCCCCTGCAGGGAACCACGAGACGGACAACATGAACCAGATCTACGGTTTCGAGGGGGAGGTGAAGGCCAAGTACACGGCGCAGATGTTCGCCCTCTTCAGCGAGGTCTTCGAGTGGCTGCCGCTGGCCCAGTGCATCAACGGCAAAGTGCTGGTGAGGGGACACCGCGTCCGTCTGTCCCCGTCCCCGGGATGTCCCCGCGCAGGGGGGGGGGGGTTTGCCTGTGAGCTCCTTGATGTTGGAGGGCGGGGGGGGATCCCCGCCATCCTCGTCCCCAGGGAGTTGGGGTGATCCCCGGTCCCTGGTGGGGTTTGGGGGTGTGTGTGGGGGGGTCCCCGCCATCTCCAGGGAGTCGGGGCGATCCCCGTCCCTCGCGGGATTTGGGTGAGGTCCCCCCGCCATCCCCGTCCCCAGTGAGTCACGGTGGTCCCTGTCCCTGGCGGGGGGGGGGGGGGGGGCCACCATCCATGTCCCCGGGGGCTTGCGGGTGCTCCCTGTTGCAAGTGGGGGGTCCCTGCCGTCCCCAGGGGGCTTGGGGTCCCTTCCCTCCTCACCCCTGGGGTTGGTCCCCACAAGGGTTAGGATGGGGGGGGGGGGGTGGTGGGCGGTCCCCGTTGTCCCCGTTGTCCCCACCGTCCCCGTACCAACGTGGCTTCTGCCCCAGATCATGCACGGGGGTCTCTTCAGCGAGGACGGCGTCACCCTCGATGACATCCGGAAGATCGAGAGGAACCGGCAGCCCCCGGACTCAGGTGGGAGACGGACCCCAAGACGTGCCCCGTGTCGTGTGTCGTCGTCCCCCTCCCCAGCTCCGTGTCGTCCCTGTCATCTCCCGAGGGACCGAGACGTGTGTCGTTCGTCCGTCCCCCCCCCACCCTGGGGCGGACGGGGGACCCTGACCCCCCCTTCTGCTCCCCCCCCCCCCCCCCCTCCGTCCCCCAGGTCCCATGTGTGACCTCCTCTGGTCCGACCCGCAGCCCCAGGTGAGTTGAACCCCGGCGGTGGGTCCCCGACGTTTCCCCTCCCCCCCCCGCCTTGGGGACGGCCACCGCCGTGTGTCACCGGGGTCCCGGTGACGCCGGCCTTCCCCGCAGAACGGCCGCTCCGTCAGCAAGCGCGGGGTCAGCTGCCAGTTCGGGCCCGACGTCACCAAGAGCTTCCTGGAGCGCAACCGCCTCGACTACATCATCCGCAGCCACGAGGTGAAGCCCGAGGGCTACGAGGTGGCCCACGACGGCAAATGTGTCACCGTCTTCTCCGCCCCCAACTACTGGTGAGTGCCGCCGGGGACGGGGGACGGGTGCCACCGCCCCCGGGGAGGAGCGGCCCCCTTGCGCCCGCTCCCCGGCTCGCGTGCGCCCTCGGTGTCCCCTCAGCTGGGTCCCCGGGGGTCCCCTGAGCCGCACTGTCCCCTCAGCCGGGTCCCTGGGTGTCCCCTGATGCTCGGTGTCCCCTGAGCCGGGTCCCCGGGGGTCCCCGGGTGTCCCCTGACGCTCGGTGTCCCCTCAGCCAGGTCCCCGGGTGTCCCCTGATGCTCGGTGTCCCCTGAGCCGCACTGTCCCCTCAGCCGGGTCCCTGGGGGTCCCCGGGTGTCCCCTGACGCTCGGTGTCCCCTGAGCTGCACTGTCCCCTCAGCCGGGTCCCCGGGGGTCCCCAGGTGTCCCCTGACGCTCGGTGTCCCCTCAGCTGCACTGTCCCCTCAGCCAGTCCCCAGGTGTCCCCTGACGCTCGGTGTCCCCTCAGCTGGGTCCCCGGGGGTCCCCTGAGCCGCACTGTCCCCTCAGCCGGGTCCCTGGGTGTCCCCTGATGCTCGGTGTCCCCTGAGCCGGGTCCCCGGGGGTCCCCGGGTGTCCCCTGACGCTCGGTGTCCCCTCAGCCAGGTCCCCGGGTGTCCCCTGATGCTCGGTGTCCCCTGAGCCGCACTGTCCCCTCAGCCGGGTCCCTGGGGGTCCCCGGGTGTCCCCTGACGCTCGGTGTCCCCTGAGCTGCACTGTCCCCTCAGCCGGGTCCCCGGGGGTCCCCAGGTGTCCCCTGACGCTCGGTGTCCCCTCAGCTGCACTGTCCCCTCAGCCAGTCCCCGGGTGTCCCCTGACGCTCGGTGTCCCCTCAGCTGGGTCCCCGGGGGTCCCCTGACGCTCGGTGTCCCCTGACGCTCGGTGTCCCCTCAGCCGGGTCCCCGGGTGTCCCCTGAGCCGCACTGTCCCCTCAGCCGGGTCCCCAGGTGTCCCCTGTGCCTCGGTGTCCGGAAGCATCCCCTGTTCCCATCCCTGGGGTGTCACCATTGACTGGGGCGTTGCTGTCCCCAAGCAGCTCTTTTTTTTTTTTTTTTTATTATTATTATTATTTTTTTCTTTTTCCCCCGAGCCTCGGTGTCCCTGCGTTGTCCCCGAGGGTCCCCGAGCCTCGGTGCCCCTGCGCGGGGCTGTACCTCGGCGTCCCCGAGGGTCCCCAAGCCTCGGTGCCCCTGCGCGGGGCCGTACCTCGGCGTCCCCGAGGGTCCCTCTCCCCGGCTCGTCCCTGAGCTTTGCTGTCCCTGTACGGAGCTGTGCCTTCGTGTCCCTGTCCCCAGGGGTCCCCGAGCCTCGGTGCCCCTGCGTCGTACCTCGATGTCCCCGAGGGTCCCCGAGCCTCGGTGCCCCTGCACGGGGCCGTACCTCGGCGTCCCCAGGGGTCCCCAAGCCTCGGTGCCCCTGTGCGGGGCCATACCTCGGCGTCCCCAGGGGTCCCCAAGCCTCGGTGCCCCTGTGCGGGGCCGTACCTCAGTGTCCCCAGGGGTCCCCAAGCCTCGGTGCCCCTGCGCGGGGCCGTACCTCGGCGTCCCCAGGGGTCCCCGAGCCTCGGTGCCCCTGTGCGGGGCCGTACCTCAGTGTCCCCAGGGGTCCCCAAGCCTCGGTGCCCCTGCGCGGGGCCGTACCTCGGCGTCCCCAGGGGTCCCCGAGCCTCGGTGCCCCTGCGTCGTACCTCGATGTCCCCGAGGGTCCCCGAGCCTCGGTGCCCCTGCGCGGGGCCGTACCTCGGCGTCCCCGAGGGTCCCCGAGCCTCGGTGCCCCTGCACGGGGCCGTACCTCGATGTCCCCGAGGGTCCCTCTCCCCGGCTCATCCCTGAGCTTTGCTGTCCCTGTACGGAGCTGTGCCTTCGTGTCCCTGTCCCCAGGGGTCCCCGAGCCTCGGTGCCCCTGCGTCGTACCTCGATGTCCCCGAGGGTCCCCGAGCCTCGGTGCCCCTGCACGGGGCCGTACCTCGGCGTCCCCAGGGGTCCCCAAGCCTCGGTGCCCCTGTGCGGGGCCGTACCTCGGCGTCCCCAGGGGTCCCCAAGCCTCGGTGCCCCTGCGTCGTACCTCGATGTCCCCGAGGGTCCCCAAGCCTCAGTGCCCCTGTGCGGGGCTGTACCTCGATGTCCCCAGGGGTCCCCGAGCCTCGGTGCCCCTGCGCGGGGCCGTACCTCGATGTCCCCGAGGGAGCCCGGCTCGTCCCTGAGCTTTGCTGTCCCTGTACGGAGCTGTGCCTTCGTGTCCCTGTCCCCGGGGGTCCCCGAGCCTCGGTGTCCCCATTTTGGGGGGGGGGGGGGGGACCCGTGCTTTGGTGTCCCCAAGCGTCCCCCTTCCCCGCCAGCGACCAGATGGGCAATAAGGGCTCCTACATCCACCTGCGAGGCAGCGACCTGCGCCCCGACTTCCACCAGTTCACAGCAGTGGTGAGTCTGGGGGGGGGGGGACGGGGATGGGACCCCCACCCCCTCCCCTGGGGACCTGTTGAATCTGGGACCCCCCTCAAAAACCCTCCTTGGGGACACCCCCCCCCCCCCCCGAACCTGTGACCCCTGAAATCCTCCCTAGGGGCATCCCCAAATCTGTGACCCGCGAACCCTCTTTGGTGACGTGTTCCCCCCCCCCCCCCCCCCCCCCCCCCCCAAATCTTGGACCCCCCAAAACCCACCCCAGGGACCGCCCTCAACCCTGGGAGCCCCAAACCCTCCTTGGGGACCCCCCCCCAAAACCCACCCTGGAGCCCCCCCTGAAACCTCCACAGGTTCCCTGAACCTCCCAAGGACACCCCCCACACCCCCCCCCCAAACCTGGGGACCTCCCCCCAAACCCTTCTCCGGGGGTCCCCAAACCCTTCCCCAGACCCCCCCCCCCCATGAGACTCCCCAAAACTTTCCCTCAGGCCCCCCAACTTTCAGCCCCCCCCCCCCCCCCAAACAGTTCCCCAGATCCCCCTGAGGCCTTGGTCCGCCCCTTCCCCACCTTGGGGTGATTGGGGGGCTTCATGGGGGGGGGGGGGGGGGGGCTCTGGGCTTATTGGGGGGGTTTCATAGGGGCTATTTGGGGGGCTCAGGGGCTGGGGGGGCTATTGGCGGCTTTGGGGTGTGGGGGGTTCATAGAGGTATTTGGGGGGGCTCTGGGGCTTATGGGGGGGTTTATAGGGGCTATTTGGGGGCTCAGGGGCTGGGGGGGCTATTGGGCTCTGGGGTGTGTGGGGTTCATGGGGTATTTGGGGGGCTGGGGGGGCTCTGGGGCTTATGGGGGGGTCATAGGGGCTATTTGGGGGGCTCAGGGGCTGGGGGGGCTATTGGGCGGCTCTGGGGTGTGTGGGGGGTTCATAGGGGTATTTGGGGGGGCTCTGGGGCTTATGGGGGGTTCATAGGGGCTATTTGGGGGGTTCAGGGGGCTGGGGGGGCTATTGGGCGGCTCTGGGGTGTGTGTGGGTTCATAGGGGTAGTTGGGGGGGCTCTGGGGCTTATGGGGGGTTCATAGGGGCTATTTGGGGGGTTCAGGGGGGCTGGGGGGGGTCATAGGGGCTGTTTGGGGGTTCATAGGGACCATTTGGGGTGTTCAGGAGCTGGGGGGGGGGGGGGGCCGTAGGGGGCAGGTGGGAGGGGCAATTACAGAAGGTAGCACCTATGGTGCCCTAGGGCTGGGATTTGGGGGCGGGGGGGGGGGGGGGGGGGGGCAGAGCAGATTTGCCCCCCCTCACCCCCCCCCGGCCCCCCCTTTCTCTCCCACAGCCTCACCCCAACGTCAAGCCCATGATGTACGCCAACACCCTGCTGCAGCTGGGCATGATGTGACACCCCCCCCAACGGGTGACACCCCGCACGGGTGACGCCCCCCCCCCCCCCACCAATGGGTGACGCCCCCACCACACCCCTGGGTGCCCCCCCCCCCCCCCCCCCCCCAGCCACCCCCCGGGGGGGTTTTTATATATTGGAAGATTGTATTTATTCCCCTTCCCGCCCCCCCCCCCCGCGCTGCACCCCCTCCCCCCCCAACAGTTTGGGGCAGCACCCCCCGGGGGGTGGGGGGGGAAGGGGGGGGGCGGTGGGGGTGGGGGCCTCTGCTGGCATTGCCCCCCCCCCCCCCTCGGGAGGGGGGGGGGGGGGAAGGTGCTACCCCTTGTCACCCCTCCCCCAACAAGCAATAGGTGCATGGAGATGGGGGGGGGGATTTGGGAGGGGGGGGGGGTTGGGGGGGGGGGGGTTGCTCAGGATTTGCACCCCCTCCCCCCCCCCCGGCTGCCCCCTCCCCCCCCCCCTCCCCCCCAGGCGATTTTACCGTCTGTAATTAATGATGTTAAAATAAAGTAATTATTGTAAGCTGGGCGGGGCCCCAGGCCTCGGGGGGGGGGGGGGCGGGGGAGGAGCCCCCGCGGTTGCCATAGAGACCCGCGGTTGCCATAGAGACCCGTGGCTGGAGGTGGGGCTGTTTCCACGGCAACCAGCTGCCCGTTGCCGCCTGGTTGCCCCGCCCCCGTTGCCCCGGCGACGGGCGTGACCATTGGCGGGAGGGCGGGGAGAGTCGCCTGTTGCCACGGTGACCGTGCCACGCCCCCCCCCACGGTAGAGTGGACGGGGCTAGGGCCGGGGGGCGGAGCTCTCCGTTCCACGTGATGCCGAGGGCCGTGCTCCCTTCCGGGTCTTCCCCCGCCCGCGGCCTCTTTGGCGCATTGCGGCTCAGCGGCAACCAATCAGGGCGGTGCTCTCAGCCCGCCGCGCCTCTTCAGCCAATGAGGCGGCGGCGCACAGCGAGCGAGCGGGATCCTTCCGCCGGGGGGCGGGCCCTGATGGGGGCAGGGCCTGCGGGAGGGGCGGGACCAGCGGAGGGATCCGCGGTGCTGCGGCCGCAGGAGCCTCCCGCCGCCACCGGAGCGCCATGGTCAGGGGGCGGCACCGGCGTTGCCATGGCGACGGGGGGCGCTATGGGGCGGGGGGGGGGGGGGCCCACCGGGGTTGCTACGGCGACCGAGGGGCTGCTATGGGGCGGGGGGGGGGCCGACCGGGGTTGCTATGGCGACCCAGGGGCTGCTATGGGGCGGGGGGGGCCGCACTGGTGTTGCTATGGCGATCGAGGGGCTGCTGTGGGGCGGGGGGGCCAACCGGGGTTGCTATGGCGACCCAGGGGCTGCCATGGGGCGGGGGGGGGGCGACCGCGGTTGCTATGGCGACCCAGGGGCTGCCATGGGGCGGGGGGGGGGAGGAGACCGGGGTTGCTATGGCGACCAAGGGGCTGCTATGGGGCGGGGGGGCCCTCACCGGGGTTGCTATGGCGACCAAGGGGTTGCTCGGGGAGGTGTCCCTGGGTTGCTATGACAACGGGTCACCGATGGCTCGAGGGGGGACCTCTGGGTGTTGGGGGGGGTCCCCTGGGTGCCCCCTCACCCGTGTTTCCCCCCCCCCCCCCAGGCTGACCAGCTCACCGAGGAGCAGATCGCAGGTGGGGGGACACGGGGGGGTGACAGCGAGGGGGGGGGTGACCCCAGAGGGGAGCCGGGGGGGTGACAGCGAGGGGGGAGGGGGTGACCCCAGAGGGGACCCGGGGGGGTGACAGCGAGGGGGGGACAACCCTGGGGGGGGCACTGGGGAGTGGGGGAATGGGGGGGGGTTGGACACCACGGGGGGGTCAATGGGGTAGGGTGGGGGGGTGACACTGGGGGGGTTGAGGTGACACTGGGACACCCAGGAGGGGGCGCTGGGTTGTCGGGGTGACAGCGCGGCACCCAGGAGGGGACATCGGGGTGTCGGGGTGACAGCGGGACACTCGGGAGGAGACTCGGGGGTGTTGGGGTGACACTGGGACACCCAGGAGGGGACATCGGGGTGTCGGGGTGACAGCGGGACACTCGGGAGGAGACTCGGGGGTGTCGGGGTGACGCTGGGACACCCAGGAGGGGACATCGGGGTGCTGGGGTGACAGCGGGACACTCGGGAGGAGACTCGGGGGTGTCGGGGTGACGCTGGGACACCCAGGAGGGGACATCGGGGTGTCGGGGTGACAGCGGGACACTCGGGAGGAGACTTGGGGGTGTCGGGGTGACGCTGGGACACCCAGGAGGGGACACTGGGGTGTTGGGGTGACAGCGGGACACTCGGGAGGAGACTCGGGGGTGTCGGGGTGACGCTGGGACACCCAGGAGGGGACATCGGGGTGTCGGGGTGACAGCGGGACACTCGGGAGGAGACTCGGGGGTGTCGGGGTGACGCTGGGACACCCAAGAGGGGACACTGGGGTGTTGGGGTGACAGCGGGACACTCAGGAGGAGACTCGGGGGTGTCGGGGTGACGCTGGGACACCCAGGAGGGGACACTGGTGTGTCAGGAGGGCGGCACCAGGGCACGCAGGAGGGGACGCTGGCCGTCAGGGTGACACGGGTGTGCGGCTGGGGCCACCCGCGGCCCGTGCCCCCCCCCCCGGGCTGTCCCCGGCCCCTGCTGGTGACAACGCGTGACCCCGTCCCCGCGGTGACGGTCCCCAGAGTTCAAGGAGGCGTTCTCGCTCTTCGACAAGGACGGGGACGGCACCATCACCACCAAGGAGCTGGGCACCGTCATGCGCTCGCTGGGCCAGAACCCCACCGAGGCCGAGCTGCAGGACATGATCAACGAGGTGGATGCCGACGGTGAGCCCCGCCTGTCCCCGCCTGTCCCCTTGTGTCCCCCAGCCCCGTCCCCAGCCCCGTCCCCCCTTGCTCACTGTCCCTCCGTCCCCAGGCAACGGCACCATCGACTTCCCCGAGTTCCTCACCATGATGGCGAGGAAGATGAAGGACACGGACAGTGAAGAGGAGATCCGCGAGGCTTTCCGCGTCTTCGACAAGGTGGGTCGAAGGACGAGGAGGGGGGGGACACGCGGGGACGGGGACGCGGACGAGGCAGCGGTGTCACCGCCGCGTCCCCAACCCCAGGACGGGAACGGGTACATCAGCGCGGCGGAGCTGCGGCACGTGATGACCAACCTGGGGGAGAAGCTGACGGACGAGGAGGTGGACGAGATGATCCGAGAGGCCGACATCGACGGCGACGGCCAGGTCAACTACGAGGGTGAGCGTCACTGTCACCCCGGGCGTCCCCGCTGCCACCCGGCGTTCTCCTCTGTCACCCGCAGGTCCCTGCTGGCACCCAACGGGACCCCGCTGGCACCCACCCACGGGGCTCCTCATCTCCCGGTGCCGCGCCGCGTTCCCCGTCACCCTTGGCCTGGGCTACCACCGTGTCCCCTGGCACCACCGGCCTGGGACACCACCGTGTCCCCTGTCACCCCTGGCAAGAGCCCTGTGTTGGGGACAGGGACACAGCAGGGACAGGAGCGGGGATGGGGACGGCAGCCATGTTTCCTCTCACCCCTGTCACCACGAACGTGGGATCCCACCGCGTTCCCCCGTCTCCAAGGGGCCAGACCCCACCGTGTCACCTCTTTCTGGGGACCCCACCGTGTCCCCTGTCCCCGCGGTGTCCCCCCCCCCCCCATCCCCACCGGCTCCGCAATATCCCCTGTCCCCGTCCCTGCTGTGTGCCTGTCCCCAACGTGTCCCCTGTCCTCGCCGTGTTCCTGTCCCTGCTGTGTCCCCCTCGTCCCCGCCGTGTCCCCGTCCCCATCATGTCCCCATTGTCCCCTCGTCCCCACCGTGTCCCCGTCCCTGTCGTGTCCCCGTCCCCACTGTGTTCCCATCCCCGCCATGTCCCTGCCGTGTCCCCGTCGTGTCCCTGTCCCCGTCGTGTCCCCACCCCGCCGTGTCCCCGCTGTGTCCCCGCCGTGTCCCCATCCCCACCGTGTCCCCGTCCCCACCGTGTCCCCGCTGTGTCCTCGTCCCCACCGTGTCCCCGTCCCTGTCGTGTTCCCGTCCCCACTGTGTCCCCATCCCCGCCATGTCCCTGCCGTGTCCCCGTCGTGTCCCTGTCCCCATCGTGTCCCCACCCCGCCGTGTCCCTGCTGTGTCCCCATCGTGTCCCCGTCCCCATCATGTCCCTGTCCCCGCTGTGTCCCCGCCGTGTCCCCGTCCCCACCGTGTCCCCATCCCTGTTGTGTCCCCGTCCCCACTGTGTCCCCATCCCCGCCATGTCCCTGCCGTGTCCCCGTCGTGTCCCCGTCCCCGTTGTGTCCCTGTCCCCACCGTGTCCCCATCGTGTCCCCATCCCCGCCGTGTCCCCGCCGTGTCCCCGTCCCCACTGACCCTCCCTCTCTCCTGGCAGAGTTCGTGCAGATGATGACGGCGAAGTGAAGGGGCACGAGGCCACCGGGACCGCGCCCCCCCCCACCCCCCCACCCCCGCTGCCACCGCCTGTCCCTGCCACCAAGAGGTCCCCGGGACCCCCCTGCACCCCAGACCCACCATTCGGGGGCACCCATGGGGGCTGGGGGGGGGGGGGGGGCAACCCCACCAGGACACAGAGGGACCCCAAATCCTCCGTAGGGGCTTTGGGGAGGGGGGTATGGGGGGGGACCCTATTTCCCCATAGGGGGTTTGGGGGGTCCGGGCCAGATCCGGGGTCCCCCTCGCCAGGACAGGGCAGGATCCCCCCCCCCCCCTTGCCCCAGGAGAGTGTTTTGGGGCATTTCAGGGGGATTTGGGGGGCTCGGGAGGGTTGGGGATCCCTGGGTGCGGGCGACCGGGACCAGGCCCTGGTTTTGGGGCATTTTGGGGGGGATTTTGGGCCCTTTTTTTTTTTGGGGGGGGGTGCACACCAAGCTCTGGTTTTGGGGCATTTGGGGAGGATTTTGGGCCTGGGGGGGGGTGGGGGGAGGGTGGGAACGGGCCTTGGTTTTGGGGTATTTTGGGGGGATTTGGGGGGCCGGGACCAGGCCTTGGAGGTTTTATTTTTTTGGGGGGGGGGGGGGGGGAGGGAAGTGGGGGGGCTGGGTGCCCCCCCCCCCCTCGCCCCGGTCTGGGCGCTGTCGTGGGCGGCCAAAGCTGTGAAATAAACCACCGGTTTTGCAGTTCCTGCGGCCTTGACGAGGCGCCGTAACGAGGGGGCCCTAATGAGGGCCCCGAGAGGGGCTTTGGGGTGGTGGTGGGGGGGGGGGGGCGGGTTCGGGGGTGCTGGGGCAGCGCAGTGGTGCGCGGTTGTGCAGGTTTGGGGGTGTTCGTTCATGTCGGGGGTGTAGCTGGCTGCAGTTGGGGGCGTGTGGGTGTAGTTGGGGTGTAGGTGGGTGTACTGGGGGTGCAGCAGGGGGTGTATGGGTGTAGATGGGGGTGTGTGGGTGTAGTTGGGGTGTAGGTGGGTGTGCTGGGGGTGCAGCGGAGGTGTATGGGTGTAGTTGGGGGTGTGTGGGTGTAGTTGGGGTGTAGGTGGGTGTACTGGGGGTGCAGCGGAGGTGTATGGGTGTAGTTGGGGGTGTATGGGTGCGGTTGGGGTGTAGGTGGGTGTACTGGGGTGCAGCGGGGGTGTATGGGTGTAGTTGGGGGCGTGTGGGTGTAGTTGGGGTGTAGCTGGGTATACTGGGGGTGCAGTGAGGGTGTATGGGTGTAGTTGGTGTATGGGTGGAGCTGGGGTGGAGCTGGGGTGCGCTGGCTACGTCCGCCTGACATTTCAGGACGGGCTGTTGGGGTGCGTGTGGGGTGTTGCTGGGGTGTGCGTGGGGGGTGTTGGGGCACGCGTCTTGGGGCTGTGTCCCCCAGGGTCCCCCCCCAAAGCCAATGCTGGAGGGCAGAGCTCCTGGGGGGGTGGGGGGCAGCCCCACCCATGGGTGCTCCTCTACTGATCCCACCCGAACACCGGGGTCCGCTACAAATCCACCGCCCCGACACCTGGATCCTCTTCAGGGTCACACCTGGCATCTGGAGGGACCCGCAGAGGACCAAGGTGTCCGAGGGTGCGTCCGTAGAGGACGCAGGTGTCTGGGGGCGTCTGGTCCTTTTGACCTTAACCCCCCCCTCATCCCCCCAATCAAAACCGTCGTTTAATTCCGCGGAGGAAGTTCCCACCCGCTGCGGCGTGGCCGAGCGTGGTCCCGCTCCCGCCTTGCCTGCAGCCAAGATGGGGCCTGCGGTGAAATCGGGCTGGCCGTGTTGAGGATGCGCGTTCTGGGATCTGCTCCCTTCCCCGTTGGGGTGTGATATTGCCCCGCCCGGTGCGGGAAACCGCTGGTCAGCCTGGGATCGGTCCTGGGACCCAGGAGGGAATGATCCTCCTGGTGGCTTTGGTGGCCGCCTCTGCCCTTCAACCACCCGAGGTTCAACCCTCTCCGAAGGTTCAACCACTGAAGGTTCAACCACTGAAGGTTCAACCCTTTCCCAAAGTTCAGCCCTCTCCCAAGGTTCAACCACTGAAGGTTCAACCATTGAAGGTTCAACCACTGAAGGCTCAACCCTTTCCCAAGGTTCAACCACTGAAGGTTCAACCCTTTCCCAAAGTTCAATCCTCTCCCAAGGTTCAACCACTGAAGGTTCAACCCTTTCCCAAAGTTCAATCCTCTCCCAAGGTTTAACCACTGAAGGTTCAACCATTGAAGGTTCAATCCTCTCCCAAGGTTCAACCACTGAAGGTTCAACCACTGAAGGCTCAACCCTTTCCCAAGGTTCAACCACTGAAGGTTCAACCCTCTCCCAGGGTTCAACCACTGAAGGTTCAACCCTTTCCCAAAGTTCAACCACTGAAGGTTCAACCATTGAAGGTTCAACCCTCTCCCAAGGTTCAACCACTGAAGGTTCAACCATTGAAGGTGCAACCCTCTCCCAAGGTTCAACCACTGAAGGTTCAACCATTGAAGGTTCAACCCTCTCCCAAGGTTCAACCACTGAAGGTTCAACCATTGAAGGTTCAACCCTCTCCCAAGGTTCAACCACTGAAGCTTCAACCCTCAAGGCAGCCAGGCCAGGACAAACTCACTCTTTTGGGGATGCCCTCGGCGAGGCCGTTGCTTTCTCTTCCTCCACAGAAGGATTTTTTTTTACATCTCTTCCCCCTTTCTCCTTCGTTATTGCCCTTTGAAATGGGCCAAAGTCCCTCTTCCCCGCAAGGGGTGAAGGGCTGGGAGTCGCCTTTCCCACAAACTCCTGCAAAAGGAGAGACATCAGGTAAGGCAGACGGTGGAAAACCCCCGCCTCCGTCGCTCTTGCTTTTCTCTCCTTTTTTTTTTTGTCCCCTCCTTTTCCACTTCAGCCACTCTTCCACTTTTTTTTTCCCCCCCGTCGTTTCGACCCAAGACGTTGGGAGGTCCCGTAGGTGCCACCGCGTGGTTTGGTAGCACATTTTCTGCAGAGACATGCAAACGCGATCTGGTTTTGAGGCGATTTTTTTTTTTTTTTTCCGCTGGTCGAGGTAAAAACGGAAACGCGTTTTTGCTGATCTCTGGTCTCGGTAGGTCACGGGCTTAAAAAGAAACTTTTCATCAGCTTCTGGATAAAAGCGAACGTGAGGAGCAACGTCAAAATACAGCGTTATTATAGGGTTTGTGAGAATATCAGCTTAAATAATAAATTCTAACAAGAACGAGCAGCTTGCAGCTTTTACAGGAAAATCCCAAAGAAGGAATTCAGTCAGACACACGTCAAGGGCTGCAGAATTGAATTACGGAAAAAAACAAAAAGGCTTTTTTTAGTGTCTTCGTGCCACCGAGCCGCATCGTGTACTTTGAATGCTCTGCCAGGCTGTTCAGTGCTGGGCAGCGGGGCTGGAGGACCGCCTAGAGGACTTGGTTCTTCTTCTTCTTGCCTGGAAAAGCTGCCCAGATACGGTAGGAGCTGCCTACGGATAGATGAGCGAAGGGAAAAAAGGGGGGGAGAAAAAAGAAAGAAATGAATCCTCCTACCTGCAAAATTTTGTGAAATGAGGGATGGAAAATGGAGGGTTCCTGGGGAAGAAGGAAATGGTGCCAAAAGCCATCCTGCCCTTCGCCTGTCCGTTGCCAAACCCGGTTGTGTCGGGGAAGAAGCAGCAGCATCCAATTTTCCAAGACTCACCAGGCGGGAGATCCCTCTTCCTTTGCTTTCTTCCTTCCCGTTTCCCATCTTGCTTCCCGGGATTTTATCCTGGGAAAGGAGGCAGAGAGGGCGTTGCCCTCCTGAAAAAAACAACAGATCCCACTGGAATATTTTTCTGGGATATTTTCTGGAACGTCCTCCCGGGCATTGCGACGGACGGTTCTTGTGTTTGGTGGAGGCACCACCACGTCGCCAGCACCGCCTCTCCTCCGCTCCCGACCCACGCGCTCTCTCCCAGACTGTTGATCGTCCCGTGTAGCTGAGCTGCTCCTTCACACAGGAGGCAGCCCCGCTCCTCATCTTCCCCATCTCCCCTGAAGAGCTTGTATCCCTGTCCTGCAGCACTCCAGCCACGCGAGCCGTCCCCCCCCCCCCCCCGGCACCATTATTCCGACCATGGTTTAACTGCGGGACTGCACGCGGAGCCCTCGGTCCTTGGAGTTTCCCAGGCCGGGAGCGTTCGCATAGATACGCTGGAGGCAGGTCACCCTTAAATTGACATCGCTGTCCTCTTGACTGTGGGTCATAACCTCCCTCCTCAGCCATTCCTCGTTCAAAGCTCTACCACGTGTGGACTCAGATGAAATAAGCCTGCCAAGTGGAATTACACCGGATTGCCGCAGTACTTGTACTGAAGAGGGTGTATTAGTGAACATATTTTTGCGGTATCTTCATACCAGTCCGTGAAGCTGGAAGACCTTGAAGAATCCTCATAAAAAGGACATTCACTAGAAGATTTTGCTTAATCCTCAATCCTGCAAGTGAAAAAGAACTAGCAGCAGAGACTCACAGCTTTTATGAGAAAACGGTTGGACTTGATGATATTAAAGGTCTTTTCCAACCTAAACGATTCTGATTCAGTATTTGGTAAGCTTGCTGGCAAAGCTGCCGTGTCTTACCGACCCTTCTGTGTTTGCCCCGCTCTTTAGGCACGACGCTGCCAGAGGATAATGCACAGCTCCAAGGGGATTGGGAAGCTGAGGCCGCCTCCTTGCACTGTTCGCCCAGCACCAAGGTAATGAGCTCCCCCCCGTTGCCGGGACTCTTGTCCGTGGCATCAGCAGGGGACTTGTGTGAGCAAAGGCACCCAGAATCAGTGGGGCTGGTGTGGCCTCACTGTCCCTGGTGAGAGGGTTCCTACCGTCCCCGAGCAGGGATGCTGCGAGGGCTGCACTCCAGTGTCCCAGCAGCAGCTCCAGCCCTCCTGGCCACCAGCGAGCCCTGCTTCGCTGTAGGGCCAGCACACTGTGCCCAGGAGCCCAGCCTTCCTCCCTCACCCTGGGGGCCCTCTCTTCTCATCCTCCCCCGTGCAGTGACCGCAGCCCCTGCCGCCAGCTTTCCTGCGGCCACTGCCACTAGCACTGCCGGGCATCTCTCGCCAGGGCTGCTCGCGCTGCCCAGCTAAGCAGCACCATCAGGGCACTCGCTGTGACATGCCTTCGCTCCCTTCCGTCCTCCCACAGAGCTTTGCAAAATACCTCAAACCGTCTGAGAGGACAGACATCGTCCTTGTGGGTCACCATGAATGCCTCAGGAGGGGTCCTTAGGGGACTAGAGGGCTCCCGAGAAGGCTAGGCGAGCAACAGAAGGCTCTGGGGCATAACAAACACCTACAGAGGAGTGCTGAGGGGACTAAAGTCGTATCGTAGAGTCTAGGGGGCCAGGCCCCCAGTCTAGTGGGGTTTCTTAGGGTGCTAGAGGTTCCGCAGAGGGGTCTGGGGTGCAATGAAGGCCTCAGGAGGGGTCCTGAGTGGACTAGAGCGATCCTAAGACAGCTACAGGGCAAATGGAGGAGTCCCGTGGTTGGGCTGTGCCCAAGAGCCCTCCACCGGCCCCAGCGAAGGCCAGCGGTGGGCTTTTGTGTACAATGAGGCTTGAAGGGAGGGCGCAAGGAGGCTAACAGAGGGGTGCTGCGGGGACCAGGGGGCAAGCTGAGGCCTCTAGAGCACATCAAAAGGCGCACTGGGGTGCCGAGAGGTTCTGAGGGGGCAAATGGGCCAGGCTGAGGCAACCCCAGGACAACAGAGGGGTTCAGAGGGGACTAGTGGGTATGAGGAGGGGTCTAGGCCTGAGGGGCCTGGAAGGGAAAAATAAACGAGCCTTGAGGGGATCCGATGGCAAAAAAGAGAGTCACCCCCATCTTGAATTTCCAAGTCCTTACCCAACTCCTTCCCATCCTGCCCCCGGTTCTCCCCATTCGCCCTCAACCAGGCAGC
This sequence comes from Aptenodytes patagonicus, assembly GCF_965638725.1. Taxonomy (NCBI): domain Eukaryota; kingdom Metazoa; phylum Chordata; class Aves; order Sphenisciformes; family Spheniscidae; genus Aptenodytes; species Aptenodytes patagonicus. The sequence continues at coordinate 2,723,230 of NC_134976.1, forward strand.
CCGGACGCCCACACCCAGCCAGCTCAGGCAGAGCAGAGCTCTGAAGGTGCCCGAGCGTGGTCACGCCGGGCAGCGGCTCCACGGCACCTCTCGGGCTCTCAGAGAGGGGCTGTTCCAGGGTCCCTCGGGCTTTTCGGGGGTTTCCTTGGACCGCCTCCGTGGAACGGACACGCGGCGGCACCGGCACCGGGACTACAGCTCCTGGCACAGCCTGCGGACCAGCGCGGCCCCACAGCAGGGCTGTACCAGAAGACGACAGCTCCCGGCATGCCCTCAGGCCAACGTGGCTGCCCAAAAAGCGCTGCTGTGCTGGAAGACTACAGCTCCCTGCACGCCGAGGAGACTGCTTGCGCCTTAAGAGTTGTATCCTGCTGGCTGCCACCCCTTCACCCCCGAAGCCCTCCGCAGAGGGGGGGGGGGAACCCCTGCCCCACCGGCCCTGGGCTCCTCCGCCCCGGCGGTACCACACAGCCATCACCCGGGGCGGGGGGGCAGCGAGGAGCCGCGGCGGCCGTTCCACACAGCCCCGAGCGCGCATGCGCGCAGCGGCTTCAGCGGCGCCGGTACCGGAGCGTTCCCGCCCGCCGCAGTGCGCATGCGCACCGCCGGCGGCGGGAGGAGGCAGCGCCCGGGCTCTGTGAGGGAGGGCAAACGGGCGGCGGCCGCGGGGGGGGGGGGGGGAGGCAGAGAGCTCCGCAGTGCCCGGCAGACAACGCCCGCCATTTCACGCTCCCCCCCCCCCCCCCCGCCTTGGCCCAGAAGCCGCACCGGTGGCACCGGCCTCCTCACGGGGGAAGGCGGCGGGCCCGAAGCAGAGAGCGAGGGACGGGCCGTCGTCTGTTGTGAAGGGCGGCGCTCCTCCGCCGTGAAACCGGCCCGGGGACAGCAGAGCGAGGGGCGGGCTGCGGTCCCCTGCGGAAGAGCGAGGTGCCTCCGAACTTTAGACACGTTCACCGGGAGAGGCCGGTGCCCCAAAAGACAACGGTGAGGGGGAGGCAGCAGGAATGAGGGCTGGCAAGAAGGAGCATGGCCCTTTGCTGTGCCCTCCGCCCTCAGCTGCTGCTCCGCTGTTGCCCCCTGCTCACGTAAGGTTGGCCTTTGCAGCAGTGGTTATGACATTCGTTCTGGGCAGTTCCCCCGTTTCCCCCCCCCCCCCTCCGTAATCTTTCTGAAGGAGCAATTGCTTCAGATTCCACATTTTTATGCTTCTGTTACAGAGACATCAGGAGTTAAAGAGTTAACCTCTTAAAACAACCTGGAGAAATGCGCCAAACCCCCAACTCCATTTCCAAGGGAGAAATACTTAAATCCAGTATGTCCCTGCTATTGCATGCAGGCAAGGATGATGCTAGCGCAGCTCATACTGGTTTGACGTTCTTCCCCTAACGATAAGATGGACAACCCGAGCACGAGACAGAACAGCAGTTACAGAACGGACTAACGCGCCGTCTCTGCCTGTGGTCCAAGGGCCAACAAAAGAGGTAGGCTGGCTGCTGTGATACCCGTGTTAGGTACGTACACGCTATGAAGTGTCAAAACACAGCATTTGCAGCTACAGTCCCTGAACCCCACCTGGATGCCGCTCGGCAGTGCAGCATTTTCATATTTAACAAGTAGGAACCAAATAAAAGGGCGTGAGAGAAACCGCTACTGGCAGAAAATGGCAGGATATTACCAATAAACAGATTTAATGTACAGGTGGGTTGAGTCACTCATGATACTCATAGCAATCAGGCTGCAGTAATTAAGAAAACCACGTTCAAATTCCAGCATTGAATTTTGCGTCTGGCCAAAGATGAACGAATTTGCTCTTTGGAAGAGGTGGGGATTGCAAGAGCGTTTCAAATCAGCGACCGTAGGCAGGTTCAGGTGGTTGCACCTTAGGAGTGCCAGTGACGAGTCTGCGTCCCTGGAAGGCAGACAGAAGCCAGAGGAAAATCCTGGAACGCACAGGCCCCATCACCATCATCTACGTAACAAGAAGCATCCATTTGCGCAGTTGCACATACAGCTTTTCTTTTTCTTCTTTTTTTTTTTTTTTTAAGAAAACTAACATGAGTGTAGCTGCATAGTCTTACCTCACTGTCGCAAATACACCTGATAACAGAATCCCTCAAATTACTTTTCCCCCTCCGTTTATGTTTGAGAAGCAAAACAGAACAGAGGCCTCAGCAAATCTGCGCGGCGCAGAAATGTCAAAAAATGCCTCGTACTTTGGCAGTTAGTAAGAATTGAACTATATTAAAATACAGTCCTCAACTGCTGTGGAGTTAAACAGCTTTTGGCTGTCTGCCAGGTAGCTTTTCTTGGTCCGTTCTTTCATACCCGAACAGGAGGAATATTTTGACTCTGTTAAAGGGACAATGTTAGGAAAGACACTTTTCTTAATTGCTCAGTTGTGACACAATCACCTTTGGAAAGACGCGAGCCGCTCACTCAGCTTGCAAGCCTCTCCTGCCAATTCCTTTCACATTCCATTTCTTGAGGTTTAATAAATACAAGGTATTCATGTTTTCTCTCGTTTTGCTTTCGAAGCCAAGTATCAAAACAACGCAAAAAAATCACCGACCAATGAGGATGGCAGAGGGGACATCGTTTAGCTGAGGTCACCAGCTCCTCGTAGGCTTTGCAAAAGTTATTTCAAAACCTAAACTTTGGGCCCGTCTCGATCTGACAGTATCCCTTGAAACAAAAGGAACATTTCGTTATTCAATATGATGCGTTAAAATGACTCGACCAGACACATTCACATAATTCATCTATCAGCCACTTACATTACACTTCATGCAGTATTACAGAAATAAGAGACTGATGTAAAAGCCATCTGAAGATGCAGTGTCACAGTGAGACAGTGCAACGTCCCTCAGGACACGAAAGCTTTAATCTGTGGGTCCTCAGGCAACAAATTAATCAACAGAAAAGGAAAAAAAATAGCCTTCAGCAGTACGCTTTCAGAGGGGGGAGACTATGGCATGGTTTTCAACATAGCAAAAGCATGCACAGTGAAACACATCTAATTTCAACCGCTCTGTAAAGTTTTACAATTTAGAAAGAACAAAACCAGGTCTTCTTCCTGCCCAAACAAAGGTAAATCTGACGACCGAGAACAAGAGGAGGTTTCGCAAAGGCACAGTCTCGACAGATAACAGCTGTTACAAAGCAAACAATACGAGCTCATATTTCTGTGCCGCGGAATAACTGAGAGAATATGCTAAAGTACTTAAAGTACTTTCAATTTTTCTTTTTTTTTTTTTTTAGAGTACCTTTTTTTTTTTCCTCCTGTGGGGAACCTCTACTAATCTTGCTTCTTTTGTGAGCAGCACGTATACACCATACCTATGGCAAAAAATAACTCAGTATTGAGAAGCTGGTAACTTTTTATGACAAATCATTCCTTGAAGAGATGAGTAGTTGAAGCTGCTAAGTGACTCTGCCGTGAGAGAGGAAGTCTGAGGATCCTGAGAGTACGATTTTGCTCTTCGTTGGTAACCAAATGAAAAAATAGTGCATTTCACCAAAGACAAAACCTAGCAGAATTTAGCTATGTTGCTGCCTTGATACCAGAGGTGTATGCTATAAAAGAACCAGTAAAAAAATCTTGTAAATCACACACTTATATTTAATATATTGAAACAAAATAGTTAAGAATGCAAGAACTGTATACAGATTAAAAAAATATTTTTTAAACCATCTGATCTTAAAAATAGACAATAGTAGTGAAGCTTAAAATACAACCACTCGCATTAAAATGTTTCAAGCAATACCACCTTGGTGTGTCCTGCTCCATCAAATGGCCATTAAGATAACGCATCAGTTGTTAAAAAGGTTGTGTTGGTTGGAGTCACTTTTTCACAATCCAAATCTACAACAGTTTTTCCTTTGATGGAAGCGCCCGAGCATTCCTGGTGCAAACTTTCCCGCCTCTCTGAAAGTTTAGAAGTGGATCGAGCCATCGAGCCACTTTGGCTTCCATTGGTTTGAGAGCAGACGTTACTAACTTTAGTGGTTTTATTTTTGTGGTGGTTGTTGTAGACTTTGTATTTCATGAGGAGGATGAAGATGAAAACAAGAACCGAAGCCACTATGATACCCCCAATAATGATGATCATGGTTCCTCCAAGAAACTGCGCGTGAAGGGATCGGCACTGTTTGTATTCTTCCTGGGTTGTGAACTGCACGCATCCGATCGCTCTGGTTGCGGTCAAAGATGTCAATCCATCATCATAAACAGCAAGAACACAGAGGTTGTATTCACGTCCTGCAACCAGATCAGTCAAGAAGAAGGATTTACTAGCAGCTGGAATCATCCTGGAAGAGAAAATGAGTACAGTAAACATCCAAGTCGATCGAGCCTAAGGAGAGCTCTTTTGACTATCGGTGCCACTGTGAGGAAACTAACAGAGCAGAAGATGAGCCCGGCAAGCGGACCAAGCAGCAAAAAAATCTAGCCTTCCCTAGGTTACGCGGTAGGGACGGAAGACGCAGATTTTAGCAATGACAGTATCTTTACCTTGGCTGTTTCAAACAAACAGGGACCTGAGTGCACACGCTTACCAATGGCCAGGGGAGAAGTCACACTTGATCTATTGTTTTGATCTGCATTATCTTAAATTTCCACAGTTTCAGCATAAAAGGGCATAACGCGCCCTATGCAGAATGGAATACGGTCGGCCTTTTGAAAAACATAAAGGAACTGAAGCAACGTGCTTGAGGACTTAAATGGCAGAACAGTTTATCCTTGTCATTAAACACTTTAAAATGTATTTTAGTAATTTCACATCCACAGGAAGCACGTTTTGAAGATCAAGGGAAAAAGGCAAATTCAAACGTTCGGTCCACAGATTAACCTTATTTCCATCTTGTAACAGCTCCGTGATGCTCACTGTCTCGTAATCATAGAATCATAGAATCATTAAGGTTGGAAAAGACCTCCAAGATCGAGTCCAACCGTCGACCCAACACTAAACCATGTCCCTAAGCGCCTCATCTACATGTCTTTTAAATACCTCCAGGGATGGGGACTCAACCACTGCCCTGGGCAGCCTGTTCCAATGTTTCACCACTCTTTCAGTAAAGAAATTTTTCCTCACGTCCAATCTAAACCTCCCCTGGCGCAACTTGAGGCCATTTCCTCTCATCCTGTCGCTTGTTACTTGGGAGAAGAGATCGACCCCCCCCTCGCTACAACCTCCTTTCAGGGAGTTGTAGAGAGCGATAAGGTCTCCCCTCAGCCTCCTCTTCTCCAGGCTAAACAACCCCAGGTCCCTCAGCCACTCCTCAGAAGACTTGTTCTCCAGACCCCTCACCAGCCTCGTTGCCCTTCTCTGGACACGCTCTAACACCTCGACGTCCTTCCTGTAGCGAGGGGCCCAAAACTGAACACAGGATTCGAGGTGCGGCCTCACCAGTGCCGAGTACAGGGGCACGATCACTTCCCTACTCCTGCTGGCCACACTATTTCTGATACAGGCCAGGATGCCATTGGCCTTCTTGGCCACCTGGGCACACTGCCGGCTCATGTTCAGCCAGCTGTCAACCAACAATCAGTCGACCGGTAAGAACAATCAGAGCAAAGTGTACACGCTTGCAACTAAGTGGTGTCTTCTGTAGCCCAATAACAGCACACACTGACTTCCTTGCCTTGATGCAACCCTAACATTGAGATCGTTTGACTTCCTTGCCTTGATGCAACCCTAACATTGAGGTTGTTCAATGTCGATATTCCTTTACCACAAAGTAGCACTGGTACTACATCGACGGGTGAGAAGGATGCCAAAAGAAGAGCTATATGCTGTGTTACCAATTCCCACAGACCCCGGTCATGGCCATACGAATCACAATATCTCACTGCAGACCAGCTCTCCGTATGTGTGGCTCAGATTCCTCGCTGGAGTAAAGTAGCAGAGGAGCCAGTGAAACTACATCCATTTATAGCGGGTGGGAACGTGGCCTTCTCCTGGCCACAAAGGTGGTGGTGGAGAAGACTAACCGCTTGTCATACAGTCTTTTCCAAGTAGTCATCCATGGGACTACGGACCATACAATGCTTAGACTGGAAAGAAAGAAGAGCCACACCTTCGAAAGAACATTCTCCGAACACGTGGCTGCTACCACTTCATTTATAACAACTGAATTTCTGTGACTATGAAAAACCAAACCCACTCCCTTGTCGATGCACGTGCACCACCACAGATTCATAGAAACACTAGAGGAGGAGACCCCCCCCGAGACCTCTAGCCCAGCTTCCCGCGCAGAGCAGTACCATCACAAACAGTAGATCAGGTCAGCCACACTTCCACCTAGCCAACACTTGAAAACTTCCATGAACTCTCCAGGCACCATTCCAGCGTTAAACTACCCTCCCAGTAGATATTTTTCCCCTCATGTCCGATTTGAATTTCCCAAACCGCAACTCGTAACCATTGCCCCAGCTTTAATTTATAACAGCAGCTCCACGACCTCCACAGAACGTGGCCACGTGCTGGGTTTTAAGGCTAACGAGATTTTTACTGCAGGAGGAACAGGGTTGGAGAGGAAACTACACAAAGATTCATTTATCAAATTGAAACACCCAAAGAACTCCTAACGCGTACATAATGAGAAATTTAATCCAACATTAATGTAGGAGGAAACGTGCAACGCTAGCAACTGCTTCAGACCAGCAGAACAAGCCCTTGAAATTCCTCATGGCCACCGTTACTCATTCAGAGTGCAGGCAATGCCGACTGAGGTCTGCCAGCTGCGAGCATTGACAACAGACTCGCCCCTTCTCTGCCCTGCAAGCATTACTTCATGGAACAAGCGTTTTGTGGTGATTGTTGCTTTACAGTTACACATCTCCTGTACCGGCCGAGCACTGAATCCTCGAAGTACGTCGTGCTCCTTGCTTTTTTCTCTTTTCCACAATTTTAATTCAGCCGTGTCATTATATAACGTTACACCGTGTCAAAGAAAACACCAAGGTTGTGTTGTCTCACTGGACCAGGACTCCAGAAAGCAATTCATCGATCCTTGGCTTTTCCGGGTACAACTTTTGGTAGTGTGTAGCTGGTGATTCTCCCACACTCTCCACGTGAACGTGGCCCTCGATCCTCAGCTGGCAGGTGTGGCTGGTGCTTCGCAGAGCACCGCTCAGTTTGCTCTGTGGCTTAACATTCCTAAAACATACACCGTTATCAATTATCAGACAAATAGCTAATTAACTCTTCAGTCGTCTGTTCAGCCACATTTCACAGTGACCAAACACGACAAGAGAACACCGTGGCTGAGGCTGGGCTGCATTCCTCCCTCAGTTCAAACACCAAGTTACACTGAAACTAAGCAGAAGATTCTTGCTTGTCATACAAAGGGATGCGACTGAGAAGGTGGGGAATTTAGTTGCCTGCCTCCAACACTAAAAGGCTTTGAAATCAGTTATGCCTCCCAGAAAAATACTGCTGGCAACTACATCCAACCAGGGCACAAAGTCTAGAATTGCTTGACGTCAGCAAAACCGTCATCGAACCTCAGGGCACAGTACATAGAAAGCTAAGGGATGTCATAGATAACCCCTGCTAGAAGAAGGCACCATTTAGAAGACCAGCTGAGCAACAGGAACAGAAAGGAAACACCATACGGAAAGCATCCTTCTAGTCTTTAGGAGTCTGCCCATCTGCGAGAGGGAGGTGTAACTGCAAAAATTATGCAAAGTACTGTTTTCTAGCTTAATGTCCATGTTATTTGCCTTACTCGGCAGCCTTTGATGCTCGCTTTTCTTCCTTCAAACGACTTCCTGCATTGCGTTATTGTCAGGATTATTCAATGAAGAGTTCGGTATTGGAATTTGACTAATTACCACGGAAAGCTATGCACAGCGTATGCTGTATTACAGTGTGCCCAGCTATTGCTGAAATACTTTTATAGTAGCTGTCATCAAAAAGAGGAGCTTCTAAACGAAGGCCTTTCTGATCTCCTGTGCAAATCGTCTGTCCAAATGTTCAGTAAGACCAAATATATATTTGATTTCTATCAGCTTTTCTGGTAATACAAGGCTATTTTCAGCTCCGTGAATAAGGAGGAGCGCATAGTCTTGATAAGGTAGAAGATAAGGATTCTTCACTGGCTAAGCAGTTTTTCACAGACACGTCTTGCGGGAAATATAGCTATTTTGGCATATTTAGGAAGTTTCAAGGAATCCTCTACAGATGAGTAAGGACAGCTCACAACTGCGTAGGCAATCTGCCTAGAGCCATGTCAGCAGTTAACCTCTGCATGCTTTCCCGCTTATGCCTGCAGAACATTTGCTTCTGCGGTAGAGTCTAGGCTTCCCCATACCGTATTTACTTTATTGCAGCAACGCTATAAATGATCGAATAGTGGTTAAATTCAATCAGTTTGACAAATTAGCACAAGCTTGACTAGGCAGGTCTTTAGTGCCAGGCTGTGGCAAATGGCGAGGACTCGTAGGAAAGGCCAGAAAGCATGTGGGTAGATATTGGCAGCAAGCGTACCTATCACCTGAAAACTTTATCATGCTACCAGAACCCACCGACTACAGTTTAGAAAACGGCATCTTCAGAACAAACACCTCCATCGGCACTTAGTTTGACCTGGTAACATTTTAAGCAGCATTGACTATATTGTAGGTTCGTTACGAAACATATTCAGGGTGCCATATGATCCCTGACAGCCCCAAGTGACTGGGATTTCGGGGCACTGTGACTCTAAGCAGAGTAAAGCTTATCAACCTCTCAGTGGAATTATTCCCTCCCAAACTCAGAGCTTGCAGCAATCAAAAGTCATTTACTTAAATAATTAGCTTGCATGAAAGACATTTCATAATAGCGATACAGAAGCCAAAACCTCATGTCTGCCAGGAGATTCTCAAGTCTCCGGGGATGCAAAAACCTTTTACTCGGCTAGTATTTTGGGGGCTTTCGGTCTTTTTTTAATTCTTCAAGAAATGTTATGATGTTATTTCACAATAACTCCCTGTCAGTCTTTTCTCAAAAAAACCCCTTCATTTACATTCGACTTTCACCAGGAGCTAGCGTCCTATTACCTATGGAAGTGCCGAAACTGCCGGTTTTAGACACAATTCTGTCAAATCTTTTTTCGTAGCTGAATGTATACTACCTTTCCCCTTACATCTCTGATGTCACAGAGTCTGCATGTGCTTGGTGTTGGCCCACAAGCACCGTCTTTCAAAGGGATCAACAGCAGAACAGCAACTGTCAGATTTAAACGAACAGTGCTAACGTAACTGCTTTAAGAGCACGAACATCTATAAACCATAATCCGTGCCAGCGTTTCCCCTGCCATCTGCAGTCAGCCGGTAACAAGTCAAGCCCTTTGGTGAAAACTCAACTGTGAAATCTGCTCACAAAACTTCTGATGAAACGTCATTTTGTGAGATTGGAAATACTTCCTAGCAACGCTGTCAACAACAACAAAATCAACTGAGCAGCTCGAAATAGAGATGGGAGTCTTTTGTTTGGACTCTAATTGATAACGATGCTGCCCATAGGAAAATGCAATACTGTGGCCAGACTGCCTCAAATGAATCACTTTTACTTCGGCCAACCCCCCTGCTCCCAGTCGAACGCTACCGTTCGGACGGTTTGAAAAAACAGATTTTTTTTTCCTGCCATTTCAGCTGTTCAATTGGGAGGGGAAGAGCAAGGGCGAAAGGAAGGGATGGAGAATTTGAGGTGTTGGAGGGACCCCAGTGGCAGGAGGGCTTTTTGAACTGATTCTGTCAACAAACTCCTGAGCACCCAGTTTACTCGGCTGATTAAAGGGATTAAAAAGCAATCAGTGTAGAGTCTGGGGTTTTTTTCACAGAAACACCCACCGAGACCCAAATACGATCTATGACATCTGTGGAGGTAAAAACCACCGCCACCAAAGACCATTCTAAGGCAGCATAAAATCCTAGACCGTTACTAAACACAGGCTGCTGGCTGCATTTTTCAAAAGAATTATTTTCACATGGTTGATGCTACAGTCTGGAAATGAAATGACCACGCACCAGAAGATACAGAGAGTTATGAAGCATTGATGAAAGGTTTCTTATTTACAGAGCTTTCACAGAAATGATGCCAAAATTTTCGACAGAAGCAATGACAGCAATTGGTTTTTATAATGGTGTGAATAAGAACCATACTTCTGCATCAACAGTACAAAAGGAAACGGGGATGTCTTCCTCCTCCAAAAAAAGCACAGCATCTTAAATGTTTGGGAGACAAGACAGTGATATCTCACGTTTGAATGATCTCTCCATAATGCAACAACTACCGTCCATCACTTGCGTCTGCGAGGCATTATTTTTATAAACTGTGATGGCTCTCCCGCAGCAATCGGTGCCAAAGGAAGAGGTGACACTGGGCAGCCTCATTAACAAAGATCATGGGGGTGTGGGAAGGAGGGGGAATGACAATGGAGAAGTGACCTCTGTGGTTTGAGGAATCCCAGCTTTGCAAGGGTAATCCTGATTAACTCAGCACACAGACAACGATGAGAACATAAGGCTTTTCCCCATAAAGGGAAACCCGAAGAAGAGGTTTCCAAGGAGAAACTCCCTGAAGAAGCCTGGAAACTGCCATGACAACTGCTACGCTGCAAGATAGGGAAAAAAGCTACCAAAATTAAAGCCAAAGAGTAACAAATCACGTGATGCACTGTATTTACAGATGTCAGATGGCTCCCGTATTTCTGAACTTCCATCGGTATAGATCCTCTTTTTTTTTTTTGAGGAGTGACTGACTGCTGGCTACGTGAAGAAATGCAAACGTGACCATTTGTCCAACATTTCCTCCTGACAAACAGCCACCGCTCGTGTGCAGGCTTGCTGGATAACCACGGCAATCCCGACATACTCCAAAATCACTACAGTTACTGCACGCACACCCGGCAACTCTGCCAGTTGAGAGGCATGTTTGCACCACCCGAGTCCGTCCGTACAGTGCACGTGCAGGGTCCAGCATGTCAGGGGCACGCAGAAAGGAAACACAAAGTCTTACGGCACGTGCCTGACCGATGAGGAGCTATAAAACCTCTTTCAAACTTTGCTGTTTGAAATCTAGCATGGTCCCGAGGCTTTCCATTGCACTGTGCTGAGCTAATTTAAGAAATTTTGAGCAGACGTAGCGTGGCCGATTCCAACTGCTTTTCACGCAACAGATGTAATCATTGCTATATTGATCTGGCAATATATCACCTTTTCCCCAAGAGTGACAGCTCTGCCCTTTAAACAACGGTACTTTGTACTCCATATTAAAAGCGGGCTGCCTCTCAATTTCTAAGGTTTTCTCTCAACAGAGAAAACAAGGACGTATTATCAGCAGTTTTATGCAATATATAGTCTCTCAATTATCTTAGAAGCATCACTATTAAATACTCATCTTCTAATTTATAGCATGTAGTTGCAGCTAATTAAAGTTAGATGATCAGTAGCTATGAAAGATTAAATTCAATGCTTAGGAGACTATTGCCTTTGATGTTATGAGATCCAGCTTCTAATTGACTAGGGCATCAATCAGATTATGAAGCATTAGTAATCTGCTGCTTATATCAAACGTGGTACAAATCGAAGTTTATCCAGCCTAGCTCAGAAATACAGAATCACGGGTTTGTTTTTTTTTTAATTTGCTGGCCATTTGAGGAAGACAAAATAGGACCACCTGCAGTTCCCTTCAGGGGATTTTGAGCATCAGTTGCTGCCCTGCTTCTCTCTTGCACACCGCGGGAGGCTACAAGAGAAAGGTGGCCCAGGGTCCTGTGGAGCATTGTGAAGTCCAAATTGCACAGGAACTGTAATCAGCATCAGGACTGTAAGCTGTTTAAAGAATACAGATCCATTTATATCTCAGAGAAGGAAAAGCTGCACAAAGTGGCTGTTACGATTCTTGGTTCACTCTATACGTGGCTGTACAACAACAGTTTCCGACCTTTCTTCTGAATACAAACAAGGCTCTTACTTTCAATATTGAAAGTGCAAATTGCTACCTGCACTTTAATTTACCGATTCTGGATTGTTGCTACTCATCTTGCCAGATGCTTCACTCTGATGCAATTTTCTTTCTCCATAACTAATTTCTGCCTTCAGTTTTGCTAACCCCTGTCCCAGGAGATAGGTCAGTGTGATAGTTTCTGTTTCACAGAAGTAGAGGAATTAAGCGACTCACCTGAGACGACACAGTAACCAGCGGAGCCAGAAGCGCAACTCCTATTTTCCTTTCCGTATTCACCACTGGGAAGAACGCTCTGTGGCTCTGTGTTGTGAATCTCCCAAACTGGGAACAACAAGGAGCAATTATGGTGCGCTTATGTGCAAGCGTACACGGGCGGCGTAACCACGTGCAGGGCGCATACATTATTCTCACATACATGAACGGACAACTTGACTGCAGTCCAAAGGGAAAATTCGGAAGAATATCATCTCCCTCCCTCCCTTTACTTTCATAGGCTTCTAGCACGGGCACAGATGAACACGCACTTACCCACAATTACCTATCCAGAGGGAGAAGGAAATGGAAAGGTGAGGAAAAATAAAGGAGTCAAAGGAACAACTTAAATTCTCAAGATAAAGCAAAGTTGCCATAGCAACTGCTTTTCCCATGGTACCGCTCAACTTGACGGAAGCGACAGGTTTCTGATGCATCCTGCACTGCTTAATACTTTTTTTGGGCAGCAAGCTATCGCCTACCAGAAATAAATTACGCGGCGTGCTCTAGGTAGAAGGAAGCTTTTCACCTTTTTCAGGTCCTTTGGCAGGACTGAAGCACTGCCACTGCTGGGTGTGCTACTACACATCTATTTACATCTTCATATATCATATGTATTCATACATCTTCAGTCAACAGACTGACTCCGCGAAACAGATGTTTGTATACCTTACCAGAAAGACAGAGTCTGAGAGGGGTCACGACCATGCAAAGAGTCAGCAAACAAATCTGGGGACTCCTGTTTCTCCAGCGCACATTAACGCGCTCAACTTAAAACACTCCAACATTTATAGCATAACTTGAAGTAGCAGTTGTTCAGAAAACTGCAAATGCAGAATTGCTGCCCAATTACCATTCCTCTCACTTTAGCACAAAACTCCCTTTAACGATCTATATTTGATGATTACTCACTGTGGGAACTGCACGAGAACGCATGAATTTTCATCTTTGAGAGGCCCATTATACTACAGTCTATTACATTGTATTATTTGGAATCGCTGCTCTGTGATTTGAAGCGTCAAGTATTTTACGGCTTTGTTACCAACCTGAGCCTCTCGGTTAACAGGAATCTGGGCCGAGAAAGGGGCGTGCAAACATAGTATTCGTCCCCCTTTCTTCCACATAGCTCTTCTTTAGGAACAAGGCTATTCAGCAGCAGCAGCATTCAACTCTACAGATTTATTAATGAGCTACCACGTGAGTCACTCATTTATTTTTAGAGACTTTGGACAGTTTAAAACTCATCGAGGACGAATTGCTGCAATTGTAAGAAGGCTGCCAACTCGGCTGACCAGCTGTTATGGCAAAGGATGAAAAATCCCATTAAACAACTCTCTTATACTACTGGCCGTGCCTGCGATGCACCCGCTGGCTCTACCTGCTTCTCACTTTGCTTGCTTCACTTTACTTTCTAGTGGGAGAATCGAATAAAATCCCTTTAGGAACCCCAGTCGCAGCTATCGAGACATCTCTGCTTCGCATTTCCCTTCGTTTCGCAACTTTGCAGGTCTTTCAAACAGCAATGTCACAAATGTTCTCACAGCTGACAACTAAATGAGGCTTCATCTTCCAGCCAGCTCCTCACCATCCCTGTCAGATACCAACAAGGCGTCCTCCCACCCCCCTCTGAAGAGACCCTTGCTTACCCTCACCGAGTCCTCCTGCTTCCTTTCTAGCTCGTAGCCATGGCAACGGGAGGATGGATGGCATCCTTCCTCAAAGAGACTCTGGGGATGGGCATTTTAACACGAGACTTCTGAAAATCCCAAGTGACGGTACAGTGAAACGTGTATTTCACGCAATTTTCATACACAGTTCCGGTTTTTTTACAAGAATTTGCTTGCAATGGTAGGTATTTAAAATAGGAATCCCAGCGGAACGGCTATCCTCCATTCCTTTCCTTAGGGAGCTGCTTACTAAAGCAGTATACTTGAGCCCAAACTTTCAGGGATATTTCTGGAGCTATTAGATGTCATCCTCCTTTCGCTTACTCCACTCCAAACTTCAGTGCAACCAGTGGCATTACGTTAGAAAAATCATTATCGCTCAGTTTAGAGAAGTTATCATCCTTACAAAGTGCACAGCTATGGAATATTAAATGCGAATCAAATGCTAGCTCCCACTTTAAAGTCATTCTACCCCTCCCTATCCCTTCCACCCCCGGTTAATCACAAACAAAAGCCTGTGAACAAACGGAAAAGCAGATAATCAGAAACTCGCCCACCCCTGCACGGGGGAGCGGCTCCAAACTTAATCTGCATGCTGTCCACTGAGACTTAATATCAGAGAGTTACTCCCAAGTAAATTTTACCAAATAATCTCCAGCGGACAGATCAGTGCCTTTAAATGTGAAAGTCACACAAAATACATAACCAAAAACCTTCTGTGCCGTGTCCAAGTCATACCGGTGAGTTTTATCCCCATGACACCACAGAAGCGGAGAAAAGGAAGCATGCAGCGACTGATACGGGCTGAAGGTTTGGCATAACATGGTAAGGCCATATCCATATAGGCAGAATGTTGCTTTGGGCATCTCGCATCTTTGGGCATCTTGATTTTTCTCTCTCTTCCCCATATTTTTAAGTAAAATAATTACACTTAATCAGCATAAAAGGTAACTAAAATCTCCATCTCAATTTCCTTAAACGTTAACAACTAAGATATTGCTCATCAGCTTCACTTGGTCCATTAAACTGGACTGTGAAACTTAATTATGTCTGTAAAGGGTTTCGAGATCCCCAAGAGGCAGCACCGAAGCAGATGTATTAATAATTTTAATAGCGCAACTCCTCAACAACGGGAGTTGAACGAGCAAAGTCTAAGGCCCCCATTGTCTCCTCATCCCCTCATTTACCGTTACTGCTTGCAAGATAGCTGCCATTACATGGAACGTGTCAAACTGCGCTACCCTTTTTTCTTACTTCCCCTACCTACTTCACTGAGGTGTGAGCATGGGCATGCGAGCAGGGTTACCTGTACACTAGTATGTCGTCAGCAGAACTGTTATACTGAATCTGGTACATTCGGATCCCGGGGAGGTGATGTTGAGAAGGCCACTGGATAAGAGCAGAGGACGACGTCAGCTCAGCAGCCACGACCACCTTCTCTTGCTGAGCCTTCGTTTCGTTTGGAAAGCTTGACTTGGCAG
This sequence comes from Aptenodytes patagonicus, assembly GCF_965638725.1. Taxonomy (NCBI): domain Eukaryota; kingdom Metazoa; phylum Chordata; class Aves; order Sphenisciformes; family Spheniscidae; genus Aptenodytes; species Aptenodytes patagonicus. The sequence goes on from NC_134976.1 coordinate 2,738,581, forward strand.
ATATGAGAATATCTGAGGGGCCAGGCTCTGCGTCTTTATCGCAGTTGGTGCTGTTAGCAAGGTTAGGGTACGGGGTAACAAGGAGTTCGACTGGAGCCGTCGACTCTCCCGCAGCATTTGATGCTATGCAGGTAAACGTGCCCTTGTCAGTCAAAGAAGTCACCAAAATATCCAGAGTACCGTTCTCATAAGAAATCGTCCTAGACGTGTTAGAGACCAGCTTCCCATCGGGTGAGATCCAGCGAACGTAGGGATCTGGATCGCCAACAGCTTTACACTTCAAAGAGACGCTTTGGCCTTCTGTCACTGTTAGTTTTGGGGTTCTGTGCGTTATCATCGGGGGTTCACAGACAAATTCCTCCTCTTTAATAGACCAAAAGTATTTGCCCATCAGTTCTGGTGGAGAGGCGCAGGTTTCTAGATCATCTTCTCTGGTGAGACGTCTCAGCCACACGAGTTCGCAGTTGCAGTGCAAAGGATTCCCTCCAAAGCTAAGCACCAGGGATGACAGCGGAGATCCTTTAGACTTGGCGTACACGGGTATTCTGGAAAACAAAGGATCAGGAGGGATCTTTTTCAACTTGTTGGAGGTCATGTCTAGACGGGCAAGTTTGTGAAGGTTCGAGAAGATTCCCTCTGGCACAAACTCAATGAGATTATGATCCAAACTGACCGTATTCACATTAGAAAGTTTGGCAATTGTTTCCCAAGGGACGTTAACGAGATTGTTGTAGGACAGATCCAGGTCTTCGATTGTTTCAATAAAGTCATCCAATGACCCAGGAGAGATATAGTTTAATTGATTGTTACTGAGTATTAAATGCCGAAGGTTAATTAAACCTTTGAAATGATCTTCATTGATGTAAGTTAGTCTATTACTATCCAAGTGTAAGGCGTGAAGGCCTTTAAGATCAAAAAATGCATAAGGCATGATTTGACTTATTGTATTCCTCGATAGTGTCAAATGAATTAGATTAGTCATGTTTGCAAAATCTTTTCTCCTAAGCGTAGTGATAAAGTTATCCATTAACCTTAGTTCTGCGGTTCTCCTGTCAATACTGGGGGGCACAAAGAGAAGCCCCGTCTTCGTGCAGAGAATTGTGAAGGATGGAGACAGGTTTTGACACATGCATCTTTTGGGACACATCATGGCCTTCACAGCTGTGCTAATAACCAGTAGATAGACAACCAGCCTTTCCATCGTAAGAAAAATAACAGACCTAAAGGGGGGGGGGGGGAAAAAAAGAGAAGAAATCCATGTGAATATATTTTAATTGGGCCATTAGAAATAGGTTTACATTGAAGTCTTTCATTACAAGTCCACCTGTGCAAACTGGAAGCACCTTCCGAGACAATAATAAAATTACCTGCTGATATTAACCTGGACGTTTTTAGAGCTAAGAGCTTCTAGTTCTGTGCTAGCTTGGCTCCGCTCTCCTCCTGACAGCAACGCTTCAGATTGACTGCGAGGCAACAGTCCATCACTGCTGCTGCTCTGGGATGCGTTATCTACCTACTAGCGGCTCTTCACAACCAACGGTGTTGACAGTTGTACTTTAATAGGTGGAACAAAGCAAGATGTGAAGCTGATACTTGGCGAGAGGAACGTGAGGGGAAAAAGCAAATAAATATACAAGATTTTTTAGGTTACGAGTACCATCTACATAACTGTCTCTGCGCACATCTGACTGTTTGCTGGGGCTTGAACCTCATTTCGGCCTGCATATCGCTTCATTGCTTTGTGATGATGCTCCCCTCACATTTTTGCCATTGTAGATGTCCAACAACTTTTTTTGTCTTACCCCTCAAGCTCATCTGTGCCCCTCCTCAGTCTTACCTGTACCTCCCCGGGAGGTGGCAGGGGTCTAAAACTGCTAGAGCAAATAAGAAGGCGAAATACCTTCAAAGGCATTTCTGAAAAGCAAGGCTGTTTTCAATCAGAGAGGCAGGTATATATATATTTTTTTTTCTGTGCAGCACAGGTGGCAGCTTTAGAAACATAAATTTCATAATTGCACATGGGCTCGGTCAATGAAATTACCTCTGTGAAATCTCGTGCATGCCAAGTTATTTCCCATTGTATCTGAAGTGCTTGCCTCCTACACCGAGGGTAGATTTTCATTTCTACTTTACCTCCAGCTGGCTGGAAAATTGCTAAGCATTAAGTGTGGTGACTCAAGCAGCCATGAAGGCTAAAACTCCCAATCTGCAACGTAAAGGACTCAAACTATGTGTTTCGGGCGAGTGCCCTGGTACAACCCAATTCCAAACTCCAGCTGGCGAATCCTACTCCAAAAGAAGGGTAGTGGTCTTTTTGCAAACGAGCACACGTCGTTTTACTTCACATCTAAGCTCTAGCGCGCTAGAGATCACAGCTGATTAAAGGTGCTTCCACGTGACAGTTCCTTCATCATATAGTGGGTAAATGCAGTGTAAAAATAATCAGCTGCTGCCTTTGAGAGCAAGGAATGCAACACAAGTCACGGGCCTCAGTTTAGCACAAAGCTGGGGACAACAGCATAATCTGCTGAGTCAGCTATCTGTAAAAGAGGCTACCAAAGCCTTTGCTTACAAGGGCACCGTTTGCTATAAGTCAGCAGATCCTTACAGTATGTTTGTGGGTTTGGGTTTTTATTTTGTTTTGTTTTAATGATTTCCATGAGTTAGAGCTCCTTTACAGGGCAACAGATCTTTAAGATACAGAATTACCGTATCACAGTTGCAGAGTCTGGAAATTAGTTTGGTTAGATCAAATTTAAAGCTCCACAGAGGGGAAAAAAGTTACTAAAATCGACCCATCGCTTATACAGTATTACTACTTCAATTCGGAGAGCATGAAACTCAGTCTAAACCACGCGCTTACCTTTTAACTTTCGCATTTAACTTATTAGAGGTTAATCTTTAGGTGTATGCGATTCTGATCAAGTCTCTGCAAAATATTTTGTAAAAAATAAAAAAATAAGAAAAAAACCCAGAGGCAAACCAACCAACCAATCCCTCTCCAAAACCTCTGAACGGTTAGAGCACGTACAGTATGAGAGGCCGAGAGGACAGGGCTTAATCAGCCTGGAGAAGAGAAGGCTTCAGGGACACCCCGTAGTAGGAACCTTCTCGCACCTCCACAGAGTTTATCAGGGAGGTAGAGCCAGGCTCTTCACCGCGGTTTGCGATGGGAGATCAAGAGACAAGGGGCAGAAATTAATACAATTAAGGTTCAAGCTGGATACAAGGAGAAACACCCTTTTCACTGTGAGGACCGTGAAGCAGCTTGTCCAGAAAGGTTGGGGGACCTCCGTTCTGGGATGAGGTGACTGGACAAAGCCCTGATCCCAGAGCTGACCCTGCTTTCGGCAGGAGATGGGACTACAGGCCCCCTGAGGCTTCTTCCCACCCACGTTACCCTATGAACCGTGAATAACTCCACATTTTTCACATCTCAGCTGTGCCTCTACAAACCGTAGCCTCTGCCCGTCTGATTTAGTGCTGGTTTCAAATTCCAATTCTGAACATCACTTTTGATATTTGAGAGTGTCAGTTCTACGTAGAAAACGATAAATTTTCTGTTAAGAACAACTGAATTATAGGAAAACAAACCCTACGATAGAGTTTGCACAAAGCTAGTTCGCTTGATACTTACAATTTTTTTCTGATAAGCATCCTCTTAGTTATGTCTTGCTTCCCGATTATTTTTTTCTCAACAGCTTTCATGATATTTAATGTAGTGCAGGACAAGCTTTATCTTTCACATATTTGCTTTTTTAAGAAACCCGTTTCACTCCATCCTGCGCTCCGAACCCTTCTTGCCTCTAATGGCTCCATCTTTTCACTCCTGCTAGGCACAAATGATTAACGGAGGCGCAATTATCCAAAAAACAAGCTGCTGTGCAATACTGTAATTCCCTTGTTTTGTCATTAGCAAATATTAATGCAATTTTAATGGATTAACCGACATCTGGGCTGTAAGAAACCAGCACAAAACCACCTCACTTAAACCATTATTCTGCTAAAAAAATAATTAAATGTTACTAATGTGAAACCACGGCACTAAAATTAATGATTTTTAGAGCCAAGAACGAACATAGTGCAATTACTCTTACAAACTACGTAGCAGTCGCAAGGAAATGGTGGCTCATGAAGAAGAGCGGCATGTCAATGAATTACCGCTATCGCGCTGGATTCTTGTTAAAAGCAGGTTTGGCACTATCACCCAAAAACCGCGTCAGGAACATACCTGACTGCACGATAATACAGTAGTATTTTTAAAGACAGTTTAATCCACACCACCTCAACAGAAGGCAGTAAAAGAAAGAAATTTCATGCTTATAAGACTACCCACGGACCGAGGACACGGGGAAGAAAACCCAACCTTCTCTGAGCTGTTGCTTATTGGCTCATTTCCTCAGTTGCCATCTGCACGGTAGCGGTTCATGCAAAAAAATTGGTTGAGGTAGTCGTTTAATTCCAAAGTAATAAAGACTTAGGGAATTGAAGAGTTCCAGTTGGAAGGGACCTAGAACATGACCCCCCCTCACCCCTGTTGAAGATCTGTGCAGAGAGACAGGCACCACTAGTTTACCATTGGCTATCATTTGTAGTCTAAATGATATTTAAAGGAGGGGATATTTAATTCCAACAGCTAGTGGCCCATTAACTTCGCTCCGTTGGAAAGAGTTCAGGTTGCCTTTGCTGTAAATATAACCGATTTGCAAGAGCTTTAAGTTAGTACTATAGCATAGAGATTGCTCACAGGCTGCAAAACGTGCACACGCTTCGGTGTGAATAGTGGTGCGTAAAGATACTGTTTCGCCAGCTTTAAGGAAGAAATTCAAGCCTCCAAAAAGTGGGCCTTTGCTAGTGTCCTGGTTTCAGCAGGGATAGAGTTAATTTCCTTCCTAGTAGCTGGTACAGTGCTGTGTTTTGGATTTAGGATGAGAACAAAGTTGATAACGCACCGATGTTTTAGTTGTTGCTAGGTAATGCTTACACTAGCCAAGGACTTTTTAGTCTTCCATGCTCTACCGACTGAGAAGGCTGGAGGTGCACAAGAAGCTGGGAGGGGGCACAGCCAAACTGGCCAAAGGGACATTCCATACCATGGGACATCGTGCTCAGTACATAAACTGGGGAAAGCTGGCCGGGGGGGCCGCTGCTCGGGGACTGTCTGGGCATCGGTCGGCAGGTGGTGAGGAGTTGCACTGTGCATCACTTGTTTTGTGTATTATTATTATTATTATTATTATTATTATTATTATTATTATTATTAACATATTATTATTATCATCATTTTATTTCAATTATTAAACTGTTTTTATCTCAACCCACGAGTTTTTCTCACTTTTACCCTTCCGATTCTCTCCCCCATCCCACCGGGTGGGGGGGAGTGAGCGAGCGGCTGCATGGTGCTTAGTAGCCAACTGAAATTAAACCACGACAGTCCTTTTTGGCACCCAACATGGGGCTCGAAGGGTTTGAGATAATAACAGATTAACCGGAGTGTATTAAGGAACTTACATCTGTTAGTAGTTGTGGGTCACAATGTTGGTTTCTCTGTTCTCGATATTGATTTGTATAATCTGCATCGTGCTCTTTTTCCTGCTGTACATGTTAAAGATTGGTGTTGGGTTTTGCAGTTGGCTGTGGTCTGCAGTGAATAGCGATGTCTCGCTTGTGAGGTTTGTTTTTAGAACATTGACCTTGACGTTAGCGTGGTATGGAATGTCCCTTTGGCCAGTTTGGCTGTGCCCCCTCCCAGCTTCTTGTGCACCTCCAGCCTTCTCAGTCGGTAGAGCATGGGAAACTAAAAAGTCCTTGGCTCGTGTAAGCATTACCTAGCAACAACTAAAACATCGGTGCGTTATCAACTTTGTTCTCATCCTAAATCCAAAACACAGCACTGTACCAGCTACTAGGAAGGAAATTAACTCTATCCCTGCCGAAACCAGGACAGCTGGGGAACAGCACCCTCCTCCAATACAACGCACATTTATTTCAGCGTCATCTTGTTTCCTCCTCTTGCACCTAGCTATTCATTTTACTGGAATTATTAGCAAAATGTATTCAAGTACGTGGTTTCCATTCTATACTCGTTTACGCTGCATCTATTCGGCGTTCATCTGCGTCTTTCAGTGGCGTTTAAGGGGTGCAGCTACGTCTTGGTTTTTGGTTCATTCTCCACTGACTTGGGTTCCTGACTCACGTGTAGAAGAACATAATCTCCAACCATTCTACACCCAGGCCTGTGCCACGGCGAATGCTGTCATCGCCTCTGTCTTTGCCTGTTCGAAGACATGTCTGCTATTTTTCAGCATGCACTAAAGGCTTGCTATAAATCTGTTACTCTCTTATTTAACTGCCCAGCACCGGCCTCGCACAAGTACCCCGAATACAAAAGCTGCAGGTTCCGATCGTACTCAGGTCTTTCTGAAAGAGACCTTGGCTCCCTACAGCACAGAAATATTGATGCGCAGAGGGTGGCAAATAGATATTGGGTATTAGAAACAGCTATTTCATACCCTATTTCTTGCACCCTCGTCACACAGAAACACAGCCTGAGATATATCATCCACCCAAGCACTGCTTTTCAAACAAACAAAATTAAATCTGGTACGCGAGATATTTCTGCAGAGGCTGAGTCCGGCCGAGATGAACAGACCGCGCTCCTACATATTCCAAACACAGGTTTTTTTGACTCTTGTACTACCGTGACAACCTGTTCGCCGCACGAGACAGGTGCTCGCCATCTGCATCCGTAGAAGGGGAAAAAGAAAAAAAAGCTTTTTCTAGAGGGCGGCTTTATTATCACCCTTTTCTGATCCAGAATTAACCACCACATTGGAAGAAAAAAGTCTCTTTGATTTACCAACAGTAAATAATGTGCTTAATTTAGTGTCACTTGCCCCACCTGTAACAGCAAGAAATGCTTCCAGTAAGTGTTTAAGAAGTATCTTGCTCATTTTCCTTCCTTCCCCCCCCCCCGCCCCCCCTTTTTTCTTTTCCAAGACCACTGGTAGCACATCTCTAGATACACGTGGGCGCAGGGCGGATTAGCTGCAAATCTGGTAGCCAGCATTTCTCTGAACCCAAATCACCACAATTAATATTAAAAAAAAAAAACCTACAAAAAATCCTACTATTAATCTAGTTCACAGCATAATAGGAAACCCAAACCGTTTAATATTAAAAATAACAAAATACGGACTATTTCTTCTTTTTCCTGGCATTATTTTTCAGACATGTCAGCTATGCAAGTGAACTCATTTGCCTTTTCCTTCACCGCCAGAAGGTGGCACGAATGATATCCACCTGCGCGTGGTTATTGCCTGCCACTCCTCAAGTGGGTGGCGCTGGGGAAGCGTATTTATAACGCGCACAGGAAAAAAAAAAAATCGCATTTCCGAAAGAGAGCCGCGGAATAGGAAAAGCAGAAGTCAAAGCACAGCGGTAACTGTCATCTCCGTGTTCCTTTTTGCCTCACCTAATTCAGTCATCTGTCCGGTGTATTAGCAGACCTGAAAATCACTTGTTCGTTTTGTTGTTGGGGTTTTTTTGGGTTGTCGTTGGTTTCGGCGCCCCCCCCCCCCCCCCAAAAAATATATATACTGGTTTCTGTCCCATTTCCTAAACTTCAGCGCATGCCATATACCGAGGAAGGTATAGAAGGAATTACCACCAAAAGGTTAAATGCTTTATGGATTTATTGTGTGTATGTCCGCGCTCCCTCTCTTTCCTTTCTCCAAGGGCCAAATTGCTCATGAGAAGCTGTGATGATCTTCCCCCCCCGCCCCCGAAAATCCTGAACAGGAGCCGTTTAATCTGTGTTTGAGGTAGCCAGGACACCACTGTAAATTAGGAAACAGAAATAACTCCTGTGGGTTTTGACGAATGGTCCAGGGTCTCCTGAAGATGTACTTGCCGAAAAGCCGAGAGTGAATTATATATTGATGTTTTATTTAAGGACAGAGCCCCTTCTGGTACGGGGAGCCTGGAGGTAATGCTACTTGAGTTACCACGCTGAGAAACGAGCTGTTCTTAGTCACGCTGTATATCTTTCACGGGGGCTACTCAAACACAGCCAGTATTAGCAATTAGGAGCGTTCATTCTTTACTGGAAGATCTATTATGAGTTGCAACACGTCCCACCACCAAGCCCCTAGCACATTATACCCAGGGAAGTGTTTCATTACGTGTAAAACCGTATCGGTTTTTATCTCGCTGGCTTCACCGTCTGCTGCTTGTACAGGGGAATTTGGTGCACAAACAGTTCCACCTTCGGCTGACCTGAACCTCACGCTGCAGGTGATGCTCTGCTAGCAAGAGCAGAGCCTCCCTGGGCACCTCTGAAAATCTGTGGGAATCGGAGAATTTTCTCGTAACCCCCACTTGCGCAAGGACTGTTGGCGATTATCTGACTCTTAACATCCCCTATTTGACAACGCAACTCCTGGAGATATATAAAGCACATCGTTCTGACGGGGCAGTGAATCTAAAATGAACGTGCTTTTTTTTTTTTTGACGTTGATTCTTTGATTTCTTAACATGCACAGACAAACACAATTAAGACCAGGACAGCACTGTTCAAAAATGTTCCTTCAAGGGAAAGACATAACGATTGTAGTAGAAAAGCGCTGTATCGTTTAGATCACACCTTCTTACTCAGGAAGGGCAAATTAGGTCCCTGATGGAACAGACCCTTGGCCCCGTTGGGTCTGGTGGATTAATGCCAGCAAAATCCCTGAAGGTTTGTAGCTCCGTATTAGAAAATGGCTCCTGGTCAGAACTTCCGACCAGGAGATGGGAACGTTGAGGCCTTTTAACAAAGCAAAAATACTGCTCTTTAAGTGTCTGGAAATTTAGGAAGAGAGGCATGATGGAAGCAGAGGACGCTTCTGTGTAAAACACCACGCACCAACCACCGAAGAAAACAGCAGCTCCAGCTTTCAAGACTCTCTCAACTCCTCAAAGAGGTTGTTGGAGTTTTTCTTTTAGGATAGTCTTGAAGCAATTTGGCGACACATTTTACGAGACTATAAAAAAAAAACAAATGGCTCTTTACGACACTGAAAAGGGGAACTTTTGCTGCTTACACTGAAATCACCTTATTTAGAAGGGCCTGGGTAGACCTTTTGTGGATAGTTTCTAGACATACTTTAACCTCCGTAACACAAAACGCCACAAAATATCCCTCTGCGGGTAGAGAGGACGGGAAGATGAGTCAAGGGTCTTAAGCCTCCATCGCGTATGACTTCATTCTGATATGGACAGTTAATATTTGCAGTATGGTTAATTGCCCCTCAGTCGTTTAACATCAAGTATTTGGATAAACAATGAACCATCTCCGCACACTCTGCAGTCTTGCCTAATCTGGTCACTCGAGCATGGTCCTAATTTCTAAGGTTAATTTAGTTTCCTATCATCACAACGAACTGTGAGGCCTTCTAAAACAGTTTTCCAAACAACCTGGTGAACCTGTAGTCTGCCACTTCACGTCTCCCCCAAGCCTTTCATTGTTTGGCCCAGTAGAAAACATAAAAGAGGTCCAATTATGACCTTTCCTCCTTCTAAACCTGATTCCAGCATCCTGCCATCTGTGGAAAACGACAAATTTGAGGTGGTTATTTAGCTGCAGAAGGTGCTCTGGGAGATGGCGGGTAGCGTTGTTAACAGAATTCAGGATTCCTCCCTGCGGACCACGCTCGGCAGATGCCGTCGCAGCCCGTGCTGTACCACCGCTCGTGTTCAGCTGTTGAGCTGACCCACCTCTGCCAGCTTCTTACCATCCCATAGCCTCCTGTCAGTCCTTCAATTCCACGGGTTTCATGTCTCGCTGCCTCCCAGTCTCCAAGTAGAAAAGCCCATGCAAAATAAATATCAGCCTCAGGGATGCAAATTCCAAGGGGAAGCTTCTGGGATTGCAAAAATTAGGGACCAGAAGCACTTTGCCCCTGTGCCTGTCTGCCCTCGGGCCTGCAGTGATCTAAATCATTAAGGGTGGAAGTCTGTCAACTGGCTGCCCTGGCTTCGGCTGGGGATTTCATAAAGGCTTCGCGAAATGGAGAGAGAGAGATATGCACCATATAGAACAACATTCATCCAAAGCAGGTATCGCATTCCCTGCTGCTCGCTCCCTCGCTAAAGGACGACTTGCTACAGCCAGCCGTTAACAGTTCTTCTGCTGGAGAGGAAAAAGAAAAAGAGGAAAAAAAAAAAGGTACGCAGACTTGCATGCCTATGCAAAACCCCCAAAATGAAGCTTTGTTGATGCACTTGCTGTTAACGCAGAGGGGGAAGGGACTGCCCAGAGCTCCACGAGACTCTGTGTAGAAGCCAGCGATCTAAAGCGCCGGTGCTAAAAATAGCAAAAAGGGGCCAATTACCAATGGCACGCTGCCGAAGTGCCGCAGTGCCGGGAGCTGCGGCAGCCTGATAAGCGTTACCTGCGAGAGACGGCGCATCTCCCTGCGGGCTTCAGAGCCAGATTACTGCTGCTTTGCATAAAAAGACAAGCGACGGGGTTTTCTGACTTCCACTGAAGCGGCGCTCGCGCAGCAGCCGGATGAAATGCAGCCAACTCAACTTTGTGGCGGCCCGCCGACAAAGAACTTTGCGACGAAACTCTTAGCACTGCATTTGCATTTCCTACTTAACGCTGGTGTCACGTAGAGGCGATAGCCACTTTCTTCCCTCCCAAGGCAGCTTTCAAGAGGGGTGCGCGACCGTGGCAAGGGATTATAACGGCCTCGTCACCACTTCAGCCAAACCGGCGCGAAATGTCCCCGAGATCACTTCCATTACCTTCCACGTTTAGGTTTACAAACTGCACACGCGACGCAAATGGCGCTGCGCTCTATGATCTGACACAGGGGGCTGTCCACAGACCTCCAGAGTCTGGTATTGGTGCGTTTTTCACTCAAAACGCTCACAAAAGTATCAGCAAGGACAATTCACTGGGCGCTTACTATGTTGGCTATTGTAGTCTTTCAAAAAATAATTAACACGCTTATTTATGGTTTTTTCCCTTTATGTGATTATCTGCTCTATTCCAAAAGACGATTACAGAACACAAGCAAATTCCGGCCTTTCTTTTGATTAATTCAGTGCAACTAGCTGTTTATCGCGACAGGCTGCCGAAATAGGCTGACAGTTCTCCTGAAGTTCAACACGGGGAAGAGGCCCAAAGTCCTGCACCGGGGGAGGAACAACCCCATGCACCAGTCTGTGCCAAACCAACCGAGGGAGAACTTAATTACGAAGATTTAAGACCAAGTACTCTACAGCTCACTGCAAAAGCTTATCTGATGCCAGTCTTGGTCGCAAGAAGAAATTGTCCCGGCACTTAAGTTTTGTAGCACCTCTTGGATGATCTCGCCTTAGCGGTCAAGACTGCTGGAGCAGCATTTTCCTCTGGGGTTGCTACACACTAATAATTACAGCATTGCCACTGAAAAGCTACACACTCTTCTGAAATATCCTGTATGAGGAAATATGTTGAGAGAGCTCCATTATGCTGTTAAAAAGACTCAGAGTCTCTTAAAGCGGTCGTAATGAAAGAGTGGAAACAAGCAGTGGCTGGAGGTCAAGAGAATGTCAAATGTGAGGGAAGGAAAAAAAACAAACCACCAAACCCTATTAGAAATTTATTACTCAGTCTTTGAATACGGGACGATTCTTCAAACCACAAGAACTCACCCGCTTTCTCTGCAAAACGAATGGAAAAGTGCGTTTACTGTTCACCGAACCACGCTCAAAGGACTGACTTATTAATTGTGGGATTTTGACAGCGCTGAGGCCTTCTGCAAGCTATTCAAAAGGACCGATTTCATCGCACTAAGTCCTCCACCAGTGATTCCCTTCCAGTGAGGATTCATGAACTCCCTCGCGTGTTTGACATGCATTTGCGAACCTCAGAGTGAGGAGTTTGCTGTTGGCGACGGGCGGTAGAAAGGGACAACGCAGCCCTTTCCCAATACCTCAAGGAGCAGAATCCCAGTTGCTGTTAGCTGGGGATCCACCCGCAATGGCAACCGCTCCACTGCACGGCGGCTACCTGAGCTTTCCTAAACAGGGCCGTGAAAATCCTTCTGAGTTTAAAGCTGGAAGGAAAATGTTTGGGAAGTACTTGGAAAACTGCAGAGTTTTCTCCGCGGAGGAGAATCCGGAGTTCTGCACAATTATCTACTAACTTTATGAGTTAACAAAACCTCCTGCAGAGGAAAGAGCTTTAGCATCGCAATTGGAAGTGGCAGCGCTGTGCCCGTGCGCTGGGTCTCTGTTACAAGGCTGCAAAATGAAGTCGCGGGTACGCAGCTACACCAACATGCGCACAGTCCCCAGTCGGAAAAAGGGGGATAAAGCAGAAGAAATACCAGCAGTGGGTCTTTACTTGCTTACTACTCGTATAAACGTTCCTATTGCAGATGCCGTCGCACCATTGCGATGCAGACTAAGCAAAAAACACCTAAACCCCCCCCCCACGCTACAGCAATTTCTCCCCGCGTACTACTACTTTCTGAAACCACTTCTGCGGTTCTTTCCCATTCTTGCGATCATTACGGGCCATTAATTCACACTAACCAGCCCACGGTCATTATGTGACTTGAGACTGTTTGGAAATACATTCAGCTGCGACGTTAAGTGAACTGCTTGGAACGACCCGTAGAAGACGGACACCCTAAACCACACTATGACGGACTGAGCAGGGAACACAAAAAATGTTGACCTTGCTTGCAGGCTCCTTCAGCGGCATTAAAAATCCCAGAGGATCACAGAATCATTTAGGTTGGATGAAGACCTTTAAGATCGTCGAGTCCAACCGTAAACCTGACACTGCCAAGTCCACCGCTAAACCATCTCCCTAAGCGCCGGTCACGTTTTGCATCACAGACGCTATAAACAGCTATTGCTGCTGCAAAGAGAAGAACATCTACTTCTCCCAGTGCCATCCGCTGCCTCTACTTAGAAAGCGTTTCTCAGCAGTTCCCAGCGTCCTCTTAAAATGTCAGCACGGCGTCCGTCCCACGTGAATTATGACCTCAAACCAAACAGCGCTGTCGGCAGGCCAAGCCTGCGCGGGAACCCACCGAGATGAACATAAGGAGCGGCTGTAGGAGATGCTGCGGATGACTCAGGTTGGAGCGCTCTTCGCTTTGAGTCACCGTTGAATCAACGTCGGATTGCGATACTGGGTGTCACGGTGCTGCCTTCTTAAAAAGAAATCATTATGCATCAGCTCTTCTCTCTCGCATTACTGAAAGAGGGAAAAGTGGGATTTTTATGAAGCGAAACACCAAGTAATGAAGTGTCCACCTACTACTATTAGAAGATGTTCAACACTAAGTGTTACCAACTCTACTGTTTCCACTCGTTAACCAGCCCAAAATGTTTTACAATCGGTGACAGCTAATGACACTTATAACAAGGCTGGCAGACAATAATTGCATTACAAATCCCATGCCACCACCGTTCCCACCATTCAAAGCCTAACAAGCATAAAATTGCACGCTCAGTATGAATGCAGGCAGGTATGTCATTACTCTGACAATGAAATGATAGTATTTGTAGACAGTGCGTTAACAAAAGAATAATATTCAGACGAAAAGCACCTTTGGTTCAATATGAAGAAAGTGGGTGGTATAGAAAAATATGTCTCTCTCTCCACAGAAATATTTCGTTCTTCCCAAACTTCCCTTCTTCCCGGTCGCTGACTGAAGATTAGTCGCTGAGCAATGGATTTCAGTGCCATCGTTGTAAAGCTAATCGCTCTCCTGCTTTCCAGCTCTGTACTAGGGAGCCGAGATCAACGTAACATCAACATATATTTTTAAATTTCTTTTTTTTTTTTTCTTTATGCCATTCCTTTCACCTTTACGCAGTGCAAAATAAATCAAGTTACCCCTCCACTAAAACACTGTGGGTGCCCAAAATTTAATCCTTAAGAATAAGGAGGCTGCTTTAAACTGTTTTAGCAAGACTTTAAATAAATGTCTTGGCTTAAAAGGAAAGAAAGCACCCTTTACCCTTAAACCGCAGTCCTGCTCATTTGCATTTGAGGAATTAATGGGAACATTCAGATTGTTCAAATGCATTAATACTAACCGAACTCATTCGTTGCTGGCACTGACAGAGGTATACTCGCGAAAAATCAGTCTACTGGGATGGAAAGACTCTTCCGTAATCCAACAAAGCGCACTTTATCAGCTGATCTCCGTAAAGCATCACTGAAAGCCATTTGGTTAGCCACTGGGAAGTCTCTCTTGCTGAAAACCGGCAGCGATACCTTCTTGCTCTCCCTCTCAATTGCTGGTTCATCTCTCCAGAGCGTGCAACTGCCTTTATCTCTGACGGCTCTGAGCACTTCTAAGGCGGCAGCACCAAGAGAGAACAACTATTCTGGGCTGCAAAGGGTACCAAGGTAAAAAGCTAAGCATGTTCCTCCGAACACCGTATGCACACCTTGCTTTGGAACAGGGCTTACGCATGACCAGCCCGGAGACAAGCGAAGATTTTGACTGTAAGTAGAGGACCGCTTGGTTTGTACCGCTCAACGCCTTCCTCTTCTGTTTAAGGAACAGGCTGCCCAGGGAAGTGGTGGAGTCTCCATCCCTGGAGGTATTTAAAAGACGAGTAGATGAGGCGCTTAGGGACATGGTTTAGTGGGTGGTGGTGTTGGGTCGACGGTTGGACTCGATGATCTTAGAGGTCTTTTCCAACCTCAATGATTCTATGATTCTATGATTAAGGAAAACCACGTCATAATTTCTTTATCAAAGCAGCAGCCCAAATTCCAGCTCGTTTTGGGAGCCCCACAAGCTCTACCGCTGTCACGAAGAGACAATCCACCGTCTGCAGATAGCACGGCAAATAAGGCAGGATGGAGAACGACCAACAAAACCGCAAGCAACGCATGATAGGGCTCCGCTTTTGCGATGCAAGCACAACACTCAGGTTTTATTCAGTGTTTCCCCATCACCTCTACCCTCTGCCCTGCTGCCGGGACCTAAATCCGCAGCAGAGCTGGGAGAAAAAACAAAGCCAGTCTCGGTCACGTGCTGCACAAAGTAATAAAAGCATATCACAAAGCCACGTATTCTTGCCCAGCATGAAGCAGTTTCCAAAGAGACTTATAAACCCTTCGGCATCAAGATTAACGACTTTTTTTTTTTTAAATTGCAATTGTTCAGAACAATGGCGCAAAGCTTACTGCGTGTTCCTTTCTTCCTGCCTCGCAATTTCTTCTATTAGCTTGAAGCAGGATCTCTACTGCCTTCCCTGATTAACGCAGAAAATCAGAAAGCCACAGGTGCCACGAAATCAGAAGTTTGTAGGGAAAAAAACCCAACCCCTCCTCGCTGAGCACACTTGTCAGGGGATGCCAGATCAATCAACGTAGCAGTAAGAAACAAGCCCAGTGTAAACACGTATATACGGCAGATATCAAGACCGGCACTTTACTGTGCCCTACCCAAAGGTCTAAAATTACACTTTAAAAAGCGCAAGGTATTCCTGAGCCTTTGTGACAACTGCTGACTCATCTATTTTCTCCGTGCTTGCCAAACGGTTTAGCTTCACGGCCCAAAAATGTAGAGGGTCAGCGAAGAGCTTCTAGCACTTGGCCTGGGATTGCCAAAATGCAGCTTCTTTGCTTCTCGTACGACCCAGCAGTCCCGCTCTTCCCTTCGCCTCAATCCAGCCTGACGTCAACAAGCCCTTTAACATCGTCGCGTTTAAGTGCATCTCGCCAGATAACTGCACCGTGCAAGGAAGCAATGGAGTATTTCCCTTTATTAATGTAAAGCACGAGAGATGGCTCATAATCCAGTATGCTGCTTATTAATCAATCCATGCTCCACGTGGAACTTACTTGGCAGGCTCTACCATCGTTCCTAATTGGCCTTAATAATTGGGATGGTGTTCAAGAAGCGTATTTGTGCGGCAGATAGAAAAGTCTTGTAGCAAGGCTGTTACGGAAGGCGAAGACGCGCGGAGAAGCAGTTTGACCCAAATGGAGCACGCTGGATATATATTCTAAGATGGCATATTAGTTCGAAAAAAGTTCATCGAGACAATTAAACACGCACTTCAGACATCCGTACACACCAAAAATCTTCAGGAAGGTAGTTAACGTACCACCACGTGGTATATTGTTATGTTATTCCAGCTTACGCTGCGTTTGTCACTGGCCAGAGGATGTTGAAAAGCTGATGCGCCGCCTTTGAAGGACAAAAAGGATGCTGAAAGTTAATCTAGACTGACATTTTTATTCAAAACACGGAAGATAGAGCAGACTGGGGAAATAAAAGAAGCTAGCGTGTTAAGTGCCATTTTGACCTTTGGAGACAAAGGATTCAGAAGTATTTGGGGGAGGAAAAAAAAAAAAAAAAATCAAGCTCCTCAAAGGTTGTAGCAAACTGAGCATCAAAAGTTACCACCAGTCCCTTCAGAAATAAATGTTCAATATTTAATTAGAGAATAATCTGCCACGCAATGCTTAAAAGGCTACTCTTTTCCTTTTTGAAATACGAATCCCATGCAAGTGACCCCTCTACCACAAAAGAGACGATACTTCTATGTCACGATTAATTCCTGACCGCTAAGCATCCCTCGGATACAACACCGATTTTGGCTTTGCGGTTGAAGAGCAGAACTGAGAGATTATTATTATTATTTTTTTTTAATTCTTTTTTTTTTTTCTTCTTCCTACACGGGAAGACGCGAGTGCTCTGGCGAGACAGATGGACAGCCATTTGGCAAGGGCCGCAGCCTTCAACAGAAAGGGAAGAAGTCTCTATAATCATACAAGCATCTGCTGTACGGGAGACAAAAAACCCCACTGCTGGCTAGAAAAGCAAACTTTCTCTTGGCCCCTCGAGAGCACCTCGTTTGTGAAAC
The DNA here is from genome assembly GCF_965638725.1 of Aptenodytes patagonicus. Lineage (NCBI taxonomy): Eukaryota > Metazoa > Chordata > Aves > Sphenisciformes > Spheniscidae > Aptenodytes > Aptenodytes patagonicus. Next base: position 2,755,465 of record NC_134976.1, read on the forward strand.
GCTCCTAATCCTCCAGAAAGGGCTGAGGTGGAGAGTGACGTACGTTAAGAGTTGCGATTGCCAGGCGGCAAGTTTGGTTGTATCTTGCAGATATGACGACGACGACAGAGTACTACAACAACATCAAAAGCCAGAGGCGGGGCGGGGGGGGGGAATAATAATAATTAAAAAAATTAATTAAAAAAAAAAAAAAATCGCTGAAATGCAAAATTTACTTCAGAGCAGCCAAAAAGGACCGATACGGTATTAGTCTTAAATCTAACTTTATCCTGCAGGAGGATAAAGGTTGTCTAATGAGACCAACCAACCACAAGAGTCTCTAAGCCTCTAGAGCTTTGCCTACTACTAGAATTAAAAGTGACAAGGGGAGGGGGAGAGGATTGAAAAAATAAATTAAAAAAAAAAAAAAGGCAAACCAAAGTCTGCATTTTAGGTTTCGGTGGGGTTTTTGTTGAGGGTTTTTGGTTGTGGGGTTTTTTTTTTTGGTGGCGGTGGGGTTTTTTTGGTTTTTTTTTGGTTTTTTTAAACTATTTTGAATTGGTTTATAAAGCTACATAATGTCTTCCTGCTGCTGGTGTGCATAATACGCACGGCAGGAGCTGTCAGCGAAGGCAGACTATTTACGAGGGCCAATTAACTCTGTTTTCGCAGCTTATCTTGATTTCTGCGGCAGAGAATGGCAGCCTCTTCACGATGATGTAGGACGTCTTTACGACCCGAGCAATAATAAACAAATAAAAAGGCTGCCATTTCAGAACAGGGCTGAGAAATACCAACTGAAACACGCTTGCTCTAACACCGAGATCGCGCCCCTCAGCAGGAGCACGGGGTTGATTCGAGCAGTTAATTAATCACCCACCATCTACAAAGGCTGTTTCTGCAGAGCGCTGGTGTAGCTCAAAGGAATTTTTATTTTTTTCCCCCACCGGAGAAATTCCTCAAATGACAGCGCTCGGAGACAAAGTATTTTTAGAACTAAGAAGTGCAGTGCTGAGCATCTCCAGTGAATGTTCAATCAGTGCTCAGTGAGCCTGGCTGAATACGGTTTACAAGTGTTTATACCCAAATATGGGTTTATTTTTATTAATTTTTTTTTTTTTTTAAACACATCACATTTCTTCTCTTTATCTGACATCAAGCCTGCGACTAGAAAAAGAGGCGGAGAGTGCCTCTTACTTAACATCATCAGGTTATATCATGCCCCACCTGCGTCTTCTAGAAATCAGCTGCAGGTACACCTTCAAGCGGTTTATGTTGTGCGTAAATAAGTACATCTAAGTCATCTCCTTTAAAAACCTTATTCCAGTTAAATTGGAACAGACAGTCAACGCCACAAAAAAAATCCACATTTAAAAAAAAAAAATAAATAATACTGCACAATGATTTCCAACACTAAGAACTTACCTAATCCAAGAGGAAAATGAGCTGGTGTTTCAGGGCAAGAGCAAGAACCACTATAAATATTGAATAAGGGTCTCGACACTCTCAGCCTCCCAAAAGACCCCACAGTATGTGAATTAATATTAAAAAAGGAAGACTATTTGGAACTGTTCGGCACGCAAAGACTGCAACGAGCGCCAGAAAGCTCTATTTTCTCTCCAGCATCTCGCAAGCAAAAGGGAGTCCAGCTCCACGGGCATCATTATTTAGCACAATTCCCACACGCACAGAACCGGCATTCGTTGGGAAACGCTTTTTTGCCCCCCATATAACACACAGCAGGTATGTCATACCCCTCAGCCGCCGAGTACGCTGCTATACGGCTCTCATGGTTGAGTACGCTGCTGTACGGCTCTCACGGTATTTGTAAATTCTCTCCCCTTCCCCATAAATATTTTATTTCACTGGCAAGGTCTCATTTTATGCATGGGAAGGATCAACTACGCCTGAACCATTCCTGACAGGTGTTGGGTTTTATCTTCAAAACCTCATCTATCACGGGAACCTCTCCGCACCGCTCTTGACACCGTCACGTACCCGACGGCAGCACACCAGATCTTACCACCCACTGAACAGAGACGAGCAGGACCCTCTGCTCAGTCCCTCTGCCTTCTCCAGGGAGACCGGGGAGATGTTCAACCTCTCTTGACTATACTCTGCACGGAGGTGAGTAGGATCTCAGTACAGGAAAGACACGGCCCTGTTGGAGCGGGTCCAGAGGAGGGTCACAAAAATGATGAGGGGGATGGAACACCTCTCCTGTGAGGACAGGCTGAGAGAGTTGGGGTTGTTCAGCCTGGAGAAGAGAAGGCTCCGGGGAGACCTTATTGCTGCCTTCCGGTACTTAAAGGGGGCTTATAAAAAAGATGGCGGCAGACTTTTTAGCAGGGCCTGTTGCGACAGGACAAGGGGGAATGGCTTTAAACTAAAGGGGGGTAGATTTAGACTAGATAGAAGGAAGAAATTTTTTACGCTGAGGGTGGTGAAACGCTGTCACAGGTCGCCCAGAGAGGTGGTGGATGCCCCATCCCTGGAAACATTCAAGGTCGGGTTGGACGGGGCTCTGAGCGACCCGATCTAGTTGAAGATATCCTTGAAAGATGTCCTCATGGCAGAGGGGCTGGACTAGATGACCTTGAAAGGTCCCCTCCAACCCAAACTATTCGACGATTCAATGATCCCAACGCTGAATTAAGGTTGCTCCTTGCTATGGAAGCAGGCCTTGAAGCACAACGCTTCAAAGGCGCTCCAAAAAGCCCAGTACAAACTGCCGTATTTACGCTACCGCTTTCTTAATCCTCACACTGGAAAGCGTGAAAGGGAAAAACCCACACAGCACAAACCCCTTTCCTGCGGAAATGTTTTAGCACTTCAGAGACTGGCTGTTAAAAGCCTGCTCCATCATAACCTTCCTCCCCTAATTAAAATAGCTCCTGCAGGCTGGGGAAAACAAGGGTATCGTTGAACTCAACCGCAGATGTCTCCGGGATTTTTTCACCTTCCAGAAGCTTAGGATTGCTCTTGAAAGCTGAAAGGTTTCCAAACGTTCCTGCTTAAAACTGAAATAATATTGTTTTTTCTGATACTGCCTTTAAATGCTAGGGCAGAGAAGCGCAGCGTCAGCATTACCGGCAATTAAATGCTTTGCAAAGCACTACAAGATGTTCCACTTTGTGAAAAGCATTATGGAAATCCGAGCTGCTCGCTGCTGTAGGATAACAATCAGAAAACTCCAGCCCCTTTTTACTATATCCATGTAAAATTTTTTTATGCTCTTCCAGATAACTCTAGTTTCGCAGACGTTAGAATTTAAAGCACGTCCGACACCGTACTTACCTTGGCGACCTCAAAACTTTTAAGCTTTTTCACACGTTTCTAAGTTTCCTAAACGTTCTTGAGAGCTTTGGCTAACGAAAAAGCAACTGATGAATTAATCTTTAATGCTCTGTGGTCTTGGAGGCTACGTGCCTTCTCTAAAACCACTCCTAACCCTCTCTGCAGAGCAGAAACACGAAGTGCATTGGAAGTGACAAACAAATGCACCGTTGCTGAGATTTAACTGGAGAAAGAACCAGGAATTGAAGCAACGCACAGTCCCAAGGGGTCAGAAAAGTAGCTGGGGCAGGAAGTTAAAAAAGCCAAGTAGAGTGAGGTGCAGGGCACTCATTTGGGAATAAGCCTAATGAACCCTTTGCCATCTTCTTATTCGAGACAGCCAGCGTGGCTTCACCAAGGGCAAGTCCTGCCTGACCAACCTAGCGGCCTTCTATGATGGAGTGACTACAGCAGTGGACACGGGAAGGGCTACAGATGGCGTCTGTCTGGACCTCTGCAAGGCCTTTGACACGGTCCCCCACAACATCCTTCTCTCTAAACTGGAGAGGTATGGATTTGATGGGTGGACTGTCCGGTGGGTGAGGAATTGGTTAGATGGTCGCATCCAGAGGGTAGTGGTCAATGGCTCAATGTCCAGATGGAGAATGGTGACGAGTGGCGTCCCGCAGGGGTCTGTAGTAGGACCGGTACTGTTTAGTATCTTCATCAGTGACACAGACAGTGGGATCGAGTGCACCCTCAGCAAGTTTGCAGATGACCCCAAGCTGAGTGGCACGGTCGACACGCCAGAGGGACGGGATGCCATCCAGAGGGACCTGGACAAGCTGGAGAAGTGGGCCCGTGTGAACCCCATGAGGTTTAACAAGGCCAAGTGCGAGGTCCTGCACCTGGGTCGGGGCAACCCCCGGTATCAATCCAGGCTGGGGGATGAAGGGATGGAGAGCAGCCCTGCCGAGAAGGACTTGGGGGTACTGGTGGATGAAAAGCTGGACATGAGCCAGCAATGTGCGCTCGCACCCCAGAAGGCCAATCGTCTCCTGGGCTGCATCAAAAGAATCGTGGCCAGCAGGTCGAGGGAGGGGATTCTGCCCCTCTACTCTGCTCTGGTGAGACCCCCCCTGCAGCACTGCGTCCAGCTCTGGAGCCCTCAGCATAAGACAGACACGGACCTGTTGGAGCGGGTCCAGAGGAGGGTCACAAAAATGATGAGGGGGATGGAACACCTCTGCTCTGAAGACAGACTGAGAGAGTTGGGGTTGTTCAGCCTAGAGAAGAGAAGGCTTCGGGGAGACCTTATTGCAGCCTATCAGTACTTAAAGGGGGCTTATAAAAAAGATGGTGGCAGACTTTTTAGCAGGGCCTGTTGTGACAGGACAAGGGGGAATGGCTTTAAACTAAAGGGGGGTAGATTTAGACTAGATAGAAGGAAGAAATGTTTTACGCTGAGGGTGGTGGAACGCCGGCAGAGGTCCCCCAGAAAGGTGGTGGGTACCCCGTCCCTGGAAACATTCCAGGTCAGGTTGGACGGGGCTCTGAGCAACCCGATCTAGTTGAAGATGTCCCTGCCCACGGCAGCGGGGTTGGACTAGATGACCTTTAGAAGTCCCTTCCAACCCAAACTATTCTATGATTCTCTGATTCTTCTCTCATTTAATTCATTTGTCCTTGATCCATCTTGCTTTGAAATGACAATCCCAAGAACTACACGGTACTTCTGCAACAACTGCCAGTGTCAACCCTGTAGATTTTACTCACTGATGGAATACGTGACCTGCGGGTACCATATCTGACCAGAGTCACTAAGCATGCCTAAACTTTTCCTCTTTCATTAACGCTCTGTAGGATGCTCCAAATTCTGTAGGACTGCAGATTTTTAACAGGATTTCTCAGACACGGTACTGAGATAGTAATTTTTCTGCTGGTTTATTGAAACAATCTATACAATTAAGCCCGTTCTGGTGAATTAATTATCCCAAACGGGAGTAAGCTATTAATAATAAACCGAATTATTCATGATTCAATTCCTTTGCAGTATCTAACGCAGGTTTTGGTGAGTCTGCAGGAGAAGCATGTAAATCCTTTACATACAGAGCTCCCAGAAATGCAAGTAAAAACAGAAGGTGGGAAGGAGTCCCAGCGTCAACCCCGCCTGTCAGTCACTGGATGCATGAACTTTTCCTGGTAGTTGAGCCGCAGGTCGCGGTAGTTGACCTCAGCCTTTTTTTCTATCCACCTCCAGCATCCCGGAGCATCTTTCCTTGGAGAATTACAATATCCGTGTCCGAGGTGAGGCACACAGGACTACACATAAACACAGCTTTATGTCGCTGCTGACGAAGCGCCCTTGCAACTGTGCCCATTTGCTCACTGCTAAGTGGCATTTCCCACGGAGACCTGCGTGCACTGGACAAGATCTGCCCAACAGATCTGGCAGAGAACACAAAAGGGTTTTTAAGGTCATTTCCTGAACGATAAAACCTCCTGATAACTTCCCAAAAACCGCCAGTGCCAAACTAAGCAATGCTGCGGGCACAGAAAACAAATACGAAAACGCCAAATATCAAATCTAATTACTTGGCGGCAAACCAAGTAGGTGCAGGTGACCTTAACGCAGTATTAGCCGAGGGGACTTCATCCTGGCTGTAGCGACTATCACCTTTCCTAACCGCAGCGCTTCGTGCGTTCCAGTTGCTGTTTGGGAGAACAGGGCATTGACCAAAAATTGCTTTCTTGCTCTAAAAGGAAGATTGTTTTCTTTCACGTGGACTTAATTCTGAAACGCCCGTCTCTGGAAACTGAAGAGATGGTAGTTCAAAAACAATGGAAGCTCGGCCACCCTTTTTTAAGGGGAATTTTACTGTTACTTTAATTTGTGTGGATGACAAGAACATAGCTCTAACGCCGTAATGAAATATAATTTCACTATTATGAAATTATCCTGATGGAAAAGGGGGCAGCTTAAGCTGGTCTTCCTTCAAAGTGACCTTCGAGGTGAGCGTCAAACCTGTACCGCTCTGCGCTGCTTTTTGGGAGCCTCCTGCACTTTCATTAGCGGTTCATTTCAGTACGGAGTCCTCGAGGAAATGGATTCTCCATTCAGATTCACAGCGCAGCGTTGTGGACATCCTGAAGTGGCCATCCATCCTGAAATTAAGAGGTTATGTTCTCTTCCAGAATTGCACTTTATCAGAAGCATTAGGAGTGACAATATTGCAGCAGAGGTGGCAGCTGCAAGGATCGAATACCGAACGGTACGGCAAACTAGAAAGGGCAGCCAATCTCAACATAATCTTCACAGAAACTCTTATTTTAAACCAGCCAAAAATTGTTAAGAGACCGGTTTCCTCCAGGAATTAAAAGTTGCAGACAGAGCAACGCAGCCTCAAACATCGAGACTAGATTTAAGGAAGAAATTTTTTTTTTTTTTACGCTGAGGGTGGTGAAGCACTGGCCCAGGTTGCCCAGAGAGGTGGTGGATGCCCCATCCCTGGAAACATTCCAGGTCAGGTTGGACGGGGCTCTGAGCGACCCCATCTAGTTGAAGACATCCTTGAAAGATGTCCTCAGGGCAGGGGGGGGGGTTGGACTAGATGACCTTGAAAGGTCCCCTCCAACCCAAACTATTCTACGATTCGATGATCTACTGCATAAAACAAGGTACCGTACCCCCACGCGCCCAAGGAGAAAGCTAAGGAAATAAAATTAATATAGATCTACCACACCACGCACCTCAGTGCTCATAAACCAGCTCCAAATGCCAGGCTATTAATAGGTCCCATTCCCATTAGAAGGAATTATATTACTTATCCTGCCTGTACAAAACCACATTATATTGACTATATTTCAAACTAAGCAGTACATGGACGTTTCCCTCAAGAATCCATCAAATCGAGCACCTGAGAAACGTTGGAGTCTCTCTGGTCCGAAATTCAGCGTCCCACCAGGTATCGTGTGGAAGCAGTACATTCTGTCCGACGGCAAAACTGGACCAAAAATCCCCCAAAATCCAGGAGTACTGGTCTAGTTGAAACGCCATACCTATTTAAAAGAAATTAAATCATACTCGAGGTTTCTACAAAGTTGGTTTCTAACGAAGCAGCGGCCCTCGAGATGGGAATTTCCTCATTTAGCTGCAATTCTGTCCCTTCCCCTTGAGTGACAAGCGCTCAGCACAGGTGAGCGGCCGTAGTCACACCTGGACCCGATGGTGTGAACGGTGACTCAGATTTTGGGGACTATTCCCAGCAGGCAACAGCTTCCCTATTTCTTTCCCACCTTTCCAGTCCTTCTTCCTTCCCGGTCCCCTTGAAGTTACTCAAAAAAATCCAGAGCTCACCCCTCTGCTTTATTTATTTTCACGTCATAGAATAGAATAGAATCATAGAATCATTGAGGTTGGAAAAGACCTCTAAGATCATCGAGTCCAACCGTCGACCCAACACCACCACCAAGCCATGTCCCTAAGCGCCTCATCTACACGTCTTTTAAATACCACCAGGGATGGGGACTCCACCACTTCCCTGGGCAGCCTGTTCCAATGTTTCACCACTCATGTGTCTTGGTAGGGCGACATAAAAAAGTGCCTTCAGAGTTATAAACTGTGAAGTTACTAGTTGGATTAATAATTTGATGCTTGCCGAGCGCTGCTTTCAAAATCAGCGCTAAGAGAGATCCTAAGCAATGAGATTTTAGTGCTTGTTACAGGCAACAAAACCTTCACCTTGCCACCGGCAGACAGAGCCGTTTACCATATTACAACACAGCAAGACAGATACTTTCATTTACGGACCCTGGAAGTCGTTTTCCTACTGCCTCGTCTCATTTTGCATATAACTCTGGCAATTTAGTAAGTGATTTTGTTGGGTTTATGCTACCAGAGAAGTAAAGAGTTCTCCAGGAGAACACAGATGTGCCAGAAGCGTTAAGAAAAACTCCAACGCTTCATCATTATGGGACAGGGCTGGTGGAAGTCTTGGTTCTAGACATCTACAATCTATTAATAAGCCACAAACTGTAAGGCGAGGTTGTCCAAAAGCAGGAAGCAACTGCCAAATATCATCCCAACCCCTATGGGTGGCAGAATCAGGTCCTGCAGGTCTTCCAGGGTTCGGTGAAACACACGACCGCGTTGGTCCTTTCTGTTTTCTTGGGGAGGAGGTGTCCAGACAACCAAAACAGTCCTGAGATGAAAAGAAGGCATTTCCATCCTAAAAAAAGCTGCCGACAGCCTCCTGCGATGGCTTAGCGTCGGGGGTTTTGCGCCCTTCATCTCTTGCTTTGCTTTAGAGTTTTACCGGTAATGCGAGTTCACCCCAAGGTTAATTAGTGTTAAGATGCCACTGCTGGGGATCATTAGCATAGGCGCATTAAGAGTCATAATTTTGAACTTACTTTTGGCCGTACTGCAGCTCCGCGACACCAAACGGCTGGTATATATTTTTTTTTAATTGCAGCATGACTTTGACATTTCACCATTAAGCGGACGCAGAAGGGGTTATCATGAGTCAACAGCTAGATGGCAACATAAACCGCAGCCACAGGAAAGTTAAGAAATGCCGAGGAATTTCAAAACCTCTTAAAAAAAACCCAACCAAACAAACCCTGTCGGTCTCAAAACTCCTGACAAATCTGAACAGGGTGAAGTTTCATCTAAGGCCTTTCTGAAGTCTGATAGAGAGTTTAATTGCCTTGCTATTGACGGTTGGACTCGATGATCTTAGAAGTCTTTTCCAACCTTACCGATTCTACGCTAAGGAAGCCAATAACTGCAGTGGGTGGACTGAGTCGGGAACGGTAAGTTTGGAACAACTGAGCAGCAGTAGAATTTAAAGCCCAAGATTCAGGAGAACAAACAAAACCAGGACAATAATGAGGAGAAGGGCAGACTACTAAATAATAATAATTTTTTAAAAAAATCTGTAGCTTCCCCTCATTGGTTTGTTCAGCCATTAGAAACGAAGGGAAGAAAACAAGGTAGAAAGCAAAGAGTCGGGATGCCTTAAGCAGACCAACTTCTCCACGCCTGTGTTGGGCAACAAGACTAATGTGAATTTTCATCATGGCAAGGATGAAGGGTGCTGGAGCACGACCGTGCCATAGCACCTCCACGGCTCATGGAGAAGGGAGCGTATTGCACCCCAGCTGAGCTCACTGAAACTTCACTTTACTACCAGCACTCGTTCCCAAATTACATTTGTTCACCATTTTCAAACCCACAGAGCCCGTAATAAATCACCTTGGCTTCAAAGTTTGAACGATGCAGCTCATTAAGTCAGCAAGAAATGTGCAGCGTGCAGCACTTCCCAACCTGCTTGTGAACAAGCTAAGCAGCCACAAAAAATGCAAGTCACCTTCTAGAGAATGACGGTTATCTCCGAGATCACGCGCAGGGGGAAAGAGTTATCCTCTGGCCAACAGAATGGAGTTTATCCTTAGGGCTCCCGAGACCGCAGGCAAATCATCTGCACGTTCTCTGTGCTAATTCTCAAAAAGATCTATTTCATTTTGGTGTCTGCTGCTAATATTTGGTCTGCGCTATCCACTACTCCTGTCTGTTTAGGTGGGATTCACAAGATGCACAGGTTATAAAGGCTGTCGCTAAGCTCGTAATGGCTCTGTAGAGCCGAAGGACCCGGATTCTAATTCTATTAGAAGGATTAAAACGAAGCAAGAAAACTCATGCAAAACAAATCCTTTGACTGCCAGCAAGAAGAGTCAAACGTTTCAGACGAAGAGTTCGTAAGAGCTTAAGGAAAATATACCGGGTTTGAGGTCCACAGCGAGACGAAGTTACGGAGGAATTAAGCAGCGCCAAAAGGTGATTTCCTTTCCAAAAGTCATACTCAAATCCAGCAACACTTTGCACTCACGCATCATCCTTTGTGAGCGCCATAAAAGATTTAAGACAGGCAAAGTAAACCCACAGAATTCGAACCGACATAACGATTTCCTTCCAAAACTCTTCTCTCGGAGACACAGCAACCCAAGCACACAGAGAGAAGTCAGAAATCGCAGAGAAAGCCTGAAATAGCATCGACGGTCAGCACCTAACAAAGCTTCCCCTAAATGTTGCGCGCACTCAAGACTTAATGCTCCTTCGGCGCACCATCTTCAGACCTACGGCCCTTTATCTGTTGAATCCCTGCTAAGACATTTCTCAAAGCCAACTGATTTCATGTTCTTTACCGTCTTCTACTTTGGTAAGCAATAATTCCCCGAGTTTTAAAACATAGAGGAAAACGTCTGCCTGTCAAACTAGATGATCCTGAGAAGCAAGGATAAAATTAGGGGACAGCTAAAGAAATAAGAATCCAAACTTTTAATATTAGGGACCCGAGTCCTTCACAGCTAGCAGGTTTCCTGAGGATCTCTTAAGATAACGTTTTCTTACTATCTATAGGATGCGACCTAGAGAAACTTGCACTGAGATTAATTAGACAGAGATCTCCGACTGTAGGACGGCTCAGGTGCTCGAGTCCTGCGTGTGGCACAGGTACTTATTCCCCTTCCTTGCTCAGGTGGAAAAATGCCCGGGTTAATCTTCTGCGCTGCGATAACCTTGTTTTATCTTCAGCGCCTGCCTCTTCCGTGCCTTTTGTGCATACACAAGCAGAACCTCGCGGCGCTATCAAAATCAGTAATAATAGCGTAGCTTGTGAAGGGAGCGAGTTGTACTAAATTAGTCTGAAGGCTCATGTCTCAATGAGGAAAAATAAAGTAGCTACGATTTTACAATCGAGCAAGATCAGACCTTTTCATCACATCTTTAGACTCTCAAACTCGGCTCTCGGAAAACCGGGGGCTATTTCACCAAGTACTCTGTCTTAAGGGGAAAAAAAAAAAACCCAACCCCTTTGTTTGAAGTTTTCATGGATGGAACAGTTTGTCTTGCGACTTGTTTCTGGCAGAGAACCCATTTCTGGTATTATGCCCAGTGCAAACAGAACAATAGACAAACAAAATCCCAACGGGAATTTAAGGACCTGCACGCTTAGACTTAATAAATGGCTGCACTGCTCCAGTAAATCCAGGTTATTGCTGTAGTTCTAATTGTACTGAGTATCTCCTAAACATCATTTATCTTCTAACAGTATCCTTCGGAAAAAAATGCACATGGCACAATAATAATAAAAACAACTCCCTGTGGCTAAGAGTCAGAGGAGATGACAGCTCAGGCCTAACAAAACTAAGCTCAACTCTGCAAGCTACAGATGTTTAAAAAGCCTGGGGAGGAGCATTCATCTGCAATGCAAAAGCAACTGCAACCACCATCTAACTGACCGCAGGCTTAGCAGAACCAAGACAAGAAGTCGTCCACTCTCGAGATCCCCGGTGGACCCTAGTTTAAGGTTGACCTAGCTAAAAATTCCAGCGTGAAGTCATTCAAGACACAGCTTGCTCAAGACTCCTCTCCTGCGCGTGGACTACTCTAAGTTCAGATGGTTTGCTTGGAAGCAGAGAGCCTGCTACATGTGCAACACGGATTGCTATCCAGCCTCCAAAATGCAAAAGCCAGACATTGTCTGGGAAAGAGATACCAGTGCAGCTTTGCTCCTTTTGGGTAGGGCTTTACTCGGACCGCGCAACCAAAGCCGGGTTTCAAACCCGCTGCACGATGTCACACAAGCCACGTTTTTCTTGCAGTGACCGAGAAATCGTCCCTCTGTTGAGCGACGCTTACACGTCCTCAGTTCCGAGGGTGTCACATTAAATATCATACTGCCAAGGGCAAGATGAATTATCTAAATACTATAATGGATTAATGATCCTGGAAGCAGAGGGTAGTTCAAAGGCCAAAGCGGCACAGATCGACACTATCTCATCATTCTGTTTAGAGAAGCATCCAAGTCCCATCTTTGACCAAGGCAAAGAAAATGTGTACTAAGCGGAGAGGTCGCAATTTGCAATTCGTGGCCTGTAATTACTGCAGCTGAAGAGGGCAAGGATATGAGCACATGAAGAGGGCAAAGCAACAATCCTGGAGTGCGTGGAGGGTGCTACAGCTGAAGGATGCTCATTAAATGGGAAGAGAGAGGCATGATGCTGGAGGGCAGTATAGGCTGAGCGAGCGTAGTGAACCCGCACCTGACCGCTCACGCCGAGCAGGTGAGTCCACAGCGAGCCCTCGCCACGGGCAGCCGCTGCGCGGGAGCGCTGGGGGCTGTTCTGCTCTTTTCCTGTAGCGCAAAATGACCCCTCAAGCTCACAGCCAGGTGCTAATTTGGAATCGCAAGTGCTGCTTTAACACATGAAAAGCACTATCCAGGCTGCAACCCTATGAAATTACAGTGGAGAGGGCTTATTAAGAGCCCTTTAGCAAGTTCTCCTGCTCTCACATAAATGATTATATCACCTTGAGAAGTGTTAATGAAACCCTTGAAGTAAAATTCTTCTGCTCTCCCAGATAGAGAAAACGGTGCATCAGGTAAAGCTAAATCCTTTCTCTTTATCATTTAAGGACATGTCAGCTTACCAAATAACCTGTAACAATGATGAATGAGAGCCATTTAAGATCTTGACCATCACCCTCTCCCCCGTGGTACCCGATGAAGCCTGCACTGGGGTGGCAAGGTAAAACCAAGGTCTCTTCCAAGCGCACGTACTTGTGACAACTGCTACCCGCCGGGGTTGAACGGGCTGTCTCGAAATGGAGAGACCGCACATTTTGGATAAACATCATAAATCAGGCAAGCTCACAAGCTTCCTCTGAATAAACATGATGACAAACTGGTGCATCATCTGGCCGTCTCTCAACACGTCACTGTAGAGCGTCACGGTTTATCCTTGCTCGGCAGGCCCCAAAAATCTCTGAAGTGGTTTAAAACTGGCACATCCTAAGCAGAAAATGAATCGCAAGACAATTCAGGAGCCTGCCCAAGCGCACTAGATGTGCGCCAAAGTCAGCATCCCTCCCCGTGAAACGGAGGAGAGGAGTTCTGAGGCACAGGAAGAGTCACAGCACTAAAGGAGGAAAGAAAAAGAAGATACCCATGGAAGTGACTGCCTCCGTATGACATTCATTCTGGAGCCTGCTAGGAGATGTCGTTCCAGCTAGAAGGACAACGTGGAAGGTCCTCTTCAGTCTGAACTCCCAGCAAACCCACTTAAAGGCATCTTTGGAGATTCTGTCTCCATTCAGTCCCAAAACACTTGCTTTTCTCATTTTACTTCACCATCTGTGTGGGCGAGTAGTGTCCCATTACTGAATAATAATACAATTCCTAGCACACAGAACAAAGAAATACTTTTTTTTCTGGTTTATTTACTTTGTTTCCCCTAACCAAGGCTGGATTTTTAGGTCATCTAATAGGTTAAATGTTTTCTTAATAAATTTCACGTTTTTACGCTGTAGGGAAATGTGGAATATGAATTAAATGCCTGCCACAAAGCACAATCCAAGAGGAAATTAAAAAAAACCCAAACAAACACGAAAGACAAAAAGCTGCTGGGGAATGACTGCTTAGCTTGTGACTTTACAGCACTGGTTTACTTCTCATTCTGAAAAAGGAAAGGGAAGAGCACGCCACGCAGAGGTGCCATAATCCAAACCACACTGCCATTACAAGAACACAAGCTATTTAATCTGAATTACATTCCTAGTGGATTATTTAAACTGCACTTAATCCTCGTGTGACCGCTTTTAATCCCAGTTCAAATGGCTGCAAATCAGGATTAGCCAACCGCACTCATCTACAATGACTCAATGCATTTTAATTCCGAACAAAATCATCCGCTTGGGGATTTATTTTGCTTTAACTCCCTCTAAGTTAAAGCCAATTAGTTAATGCCACACAGCTGTTGGCTTAAAAAGAAAAAAAAATGACCAAGGAAAACATCTAACCTCTGTGGGAATCGCTGCGGTTTGCCTCGCCGTGAAAGTTGACGTTGCATAGCGGGACAAGTTTGCGTCAAGAGAAGCAGCTCCGCCTTTCCACCTCCGCTTTGCGTACACCTCTTGTGTCAAAGCTACCAATATATGCCAAATTCCTGGCGCGTTAACCCGGTTGAGACCTTTATTCCCATCTACCCCGTGAAAATCCCAAACGTTTCCATTCTCGTATTCCTGCATGCGAATTGACTCAATTCGGTCGTTCCGAATTGAACGCCAAACCGCCGGAGAACTCTCTGAAAAATTGTATCATGTTTTGATAAGCAACTGTGTGCACCTAGAGAAATCCCATAAAGAGTAAGAAAGGACGTGCCTAAAGCTGGCTACGCTCGCTAACGTCGTCATTCAGCCAGCAAGCAAGAAAGGCTAGGAGAGGTGACGTGCGCGTGCCATGGAGACCACGCACCCCCTGACTCGGCCATCTGAGCCGTCCTGGTGTTGGACGGCTCTTCTGCCAAAGCGACGCGGGGCGCTGAGCCATCGCGTCGGCAGGCCAGCAGCCAGGAAAGCTGGCTTAGACGTTTACGGAGGCGAAAGCTGCCCTCTTGCTCCGCACATCTCAACGGAAGACCACGAAGGAGATGACGTCCCAAATTCTTGACCAGGTTCATGGAAAACCGCCAGGTCCGTAAGTCCCCTACCAGCCCTGGGATGTTCTCACAGCCCAAGTTCCAGCTCCACCTTCCCCCCAGTCTTTCGGAAACTCACGACAGTCCTCACGCACCCTTTATTTTAAAACCTCTCCCAAGGCCAGGTTTTGCATCATTGGGATGCAAGTCATCTGCTGAGCCACCTCTCGTTCTTCGGCAACGTCCTCTTCTAGGAGCTGACAAGTATTGCGCCGTCGCTAGCTGGATGAGCTGACACGGCTGACAGGTATCAGGCAACTACACAATTACCATTAACTACTTCAACTATTTCCTTGCGCTTTTGCAGGGAGTCTAAGACGTGCTTTTACCCTACACTTATCACAGCAATATCTCAAAGACTCGCAGGAAGCACATTTCGCTGTGAAGGCATCGTGTTCCGTTCTCTCCCCTTCTGTGAAGGGAAAGGAGCGTGCCTGCAAACAAAATCCAGCCTCTGCCAAGCTTCGTTAGTCTCTCCACCTAATGACGGTCTCTTTGGGTCCCAGCTAGTCATTCCCCCCCCCCCCCCCCCGCCACCTTAGAATTCATCCTGCTTCAAAGGTTAATGAACACCTTGACAGAAGAACGCTAGTGCTGAATTTTTGCAGCAATCGCCTCACAAATGCCATTAGAAAACATGTCGGAAAGGGGAAAAAAAAAAGGGGGGGGGATTTAAAAGGGGGAAAAAAAAAAAATCGGAAAAAAAATTAATCCCTCAAACTCCCTCACACATTTCACCGAGGGATGCAGATGCAAACTAGAACCATCCGGTATAAACATATATTCTGCAAGCTTTTAATATTAATACAATAAACATGTAAAAACCCCCTGCTTTGACAGTCTCTTTTGCAGGAGGATTTGATAAGTTGGTGTTTTATAGGCATAATTTTAAAGGTTCATTTTAACACCATCGAAAAGGCACCAACTATTGTATTACACGGCAGTCACTGGTGAATCAGCTTTTGTAAAAGCCTTTGCAAACAGCTGAGAAGGAAGAAAATCAGACAGAGAAATAATGGCTATTACAGACGCAAGAAAGCAACTTTAAAAGATGCAGCATATACAGGAACGGCATTTCCACCCTCCTGTTAAATTCAAATACGCTTTGAGATGCAGAAAAGTCTTTTTCCCAAAAGCACCCAGACAAAGGCAAATAGCTCCCGATAAAGCGTATGCCACGGAGAAAAAGTAAATGTAGAAGCAGACCTGAAAGTCTAGGCATGATCTTATCTCTCGGAGCGTTTTAGGGGAGGATTATATTCCAGCGAGTTAAAAAAAAAAAATAGTAATGAAGACCGTGACACTGAGATTTACTGTACTAGAGCAGAAGCTTCTTGATACCCCAGGGTTGCCGCGTCTGACTGAATTAGCTGCATTTCAACATCCAGAAACCGCCTGAACTGACCTTATTCTCAGAGTGACAGTCTTCCCCAGACTGTAGCTGGTAAGCCTTGTACCAAACCCGGGGGGGGGGGAAGCAAAAGCCAAATTACACTGCTTTTCCAGCGGGTTAAGACTCGTGCGCAGAAAGCTTCCTCTGCGGCATTTGTAGGGCTGCACGACAACGCAGCAGGATCCCCATCGAAGTTATTTGGTCCTAGCATTGCCTTGGTGCTTTAGGCTTTCCACACGCTCCTTGTGTAAGTGTTAATCCCCGTTTTTCCGCTACGCAGCCATAGCCCTTCCTGGATCCCAGTCGCTGCCTTCGCCAAGCAACGCAGCATCTTCCGCTCTTCCTGCTTTCAGGAGGTCTTATTAGCAAACCCAAGGAGCTGAAGTGGCTTTCCCACAGCTACTGGGAAACCCAAGGAAGCGATGAACCGTGCAGAGGCTTCCCCAAGCCTTGACCCCACCAGACCAGGCGAAGAGAAGCTATCTCCAAGCCCACACCTCCACCGCTGGCGCCCACGGACAGCTGGCTCACTCCAAAAGGCTGCGAATGAACTTCTCCTACGCGAGCTTTGCCCGAAGACAATCAACCCCGGAGAGCAGATCCGATTTCTGTGTAATTAATAGGCTCTGTAACCCATCACTCATGGCGCCACGTCTAAATTCTGTAGATGCAGAATTACTTGTAGCCATCTCTCCAATACCGTGGTGTGAAAGGCTGGAGGCTGAAAACGTTTAAGTGCATTTTGATAAACGCTCTGGCCTCTTCTTCAGGTCCTGACGCTTCTGGGCTTAATAACGTTATCACCTTAATAGTGTTTGGACTTATTTCTCACCGAGTCACAAGATGAGGGAGAAAGGTGCATCAGCAGCTCGCAGCCTGCCAGTCCAGATAAGCCTCTCCTGTTCCTTCTCCGTGCCTCCGCTACCAAAACCGGATACTTTTCAAGTATTCCTGCAAAACACCAGAAAGCCCTGCTGCCCTCAGGTCTGCTGTGGAGGATTGACACCCAGTGCTTTCCAGGGGAGGGGTATATTCCTTCCGAGAATACTACACTATCAAGTGTATTCCCTCCGGAGGTGGCCTTGCAGACTCCAGGGACAGAGGAAATTTCCTGCTAAACACGCACAAAACTGTCCGTCCGGTAAGGACAAAGCAGCAACGAGACCCACAGCTCTCATCAGGCCAACGTATATTCATATAAAATAAATCCTTTTCCCGGCTACATACTGTGTAACCACAGGAAAAGCCACTTTAAGTATCCACATCTCCATCTGCTCTTCTCCGCACCACCCGCACAAGCTATTTGCGTATTTATCGCATATTTATCTAGCGCACCTCAGTGGGGTGCTCCGTGTGCCACCAACATACGTGTCCTTTTGGTCTCCAGGTCTACACGTCCTTGTGTGCCACACCAGACCCGGACCCACACACCACCGCCCCGCAAAATGCCACGATAAAGACACTGCAGAAGAAATATTACCGGGCTCCCTCCCAGAATGCAAAATATTTAGCGTATCTAGCTATAAATTGACCGCGTCTGCTGATGCCCATTATTTCCTCCCATGGTGTGCTGTCAGGCCATACAATCTGTTAGCTGTATATTTAATTGAGTCTTGGACCGCACGGTCCAAGAGCCGCTTACCTTTCAATATCTAATTTTGCTGAGAAAACAAAACGTTAGGGTGTTTCATTTGCTGTAGCCGTTTTCACACACAGCAGAATAAATGGGCAAAATCATTTAAAGACCACACTCTGCTTCCACCGAACGGTGGGAAGGCAACCACAAGAGCCTTCCCTGAATATTCAGCTCCATCCCCTTCGTTTAACCTTGCGGCAGCAACGGAGGTCATTCCCACGCGCCTTCAAACACTACCGGTTTTGAGGCATCGCCACTGGTTTGGCCCGTGCGCTTGCCCCGGTACATCCGTGCACCATGCCAGGCAGCGAAGCACGGATGCTCCAAGGTCTCCAGATGAAAGAATGAAGCTTTAAAGATCCACTTGGACGCTCTGTAGGTGACATTATGTTCTTCTAGCACCACGGCAAGCGTAGAAGCCACCCAGGTCCCGAACAAGCTTGCAAGATCTTACATATCCACCTGCAGCAATCTCACATAGCCACTGCTCAGAGACCATCACGCCCGATGACTTCAACATCTTCCCCCTCTCCTCCTGCCATCAACTCGGAAACGACGGGCCAAATGACTCCCACCCGGCCAGCACTTGCTGGAGCACGGAGACTTTCCAAAGAACACAAGGAGATCCAAGCAGCATTAGTCCCTTGCAAATTGGGGTAGGGAGGTCTGAGTGGGAACAGGACCTCCTGCAAGACCTCACGTTATCAGGGGCAGGGAACGCTTCTTCATCAGCACGGCTCCAGCATCCCCAGCGGAGCACAGGACTGGAGAAGTCCGAACGGTCTCTGAGCAAGCTGGAAAACATCTACTTCAGGCACAGAGCTGCTCGTGCTGTAACTTACTGAAGTGCAGCTGCATTAGCGCAGCTCTGCGCCCAAGGTTAATTATTTGTGGTTCTGTCAGGGCTGATTCACCTCCAGCGGCACGCTGACACAGCGGAACTTGGCTTCAGAAAGAACTCTGAGGTTTCTGCAGCACCCTGCATTGCACAGCGGAACCGTACCCGGAGTGGCTTTACTAGTTTTAGGAAGCGTGTGAACTGTTAAAGCCAAACCTTAGCTCATTCCTCCTTAAAAGAAAGGATACGTGCCCGGACACAGGTAGCTTTCAGGTCCCTCCGGGGAAAGATGCAGCCTACGCTCTGGTTGCCAGAGCTGCAAAGTTAAGCAGCTTACGTAGGGCAGCTGCAGATATAGCTAAAAAAAACCCAAAACCAAACCAAAAGAACCCCTCACAAACAAACACCAACCCCCCCCCCCAAAAAAAAAAAAAACCCAAAAACCCACCACACACAACCACATCCTCACAAAGAAGAAAAAAAAAATAGAGGGACACCTTCCCCCCCCAAAAAACCCCCCCAAACCCACAAATAACAACCACCACCCCCCAAACCCACAAATCAGAAGCACGACAAGGACTGTAGTTTTCACTCTTCGCAGACGGGGCTGATCGACATTTTAAAGCAAAAAACTTCAAACAGATCAAGCCGCTGATTCGTGCGGATGTTCCCAACAGGCTCTTTTCCTCCATGCCCTGTATCCAGCGCCCACTATTCCCATCCTCGTCTAAATAAAACACCGATTCCGAATTCTCCTCGCCAACCTCGAGGCCACTCGTTGTTCTCTCTAGCTCATTTTTAGGTTTTTTTTTTATCTTGTTGCAAAAATAATAACCAAGGTGGCTTGCTAAGCAACACGTAACGTACTGACAGAGAAAGGTACCACTTAAGTGGGGTGTGTGTATATATCTATATAAAAAAAATAACATATATAACATCTGCGGCATAAAAGCAGATTTCATTTCTAATTAAGTGAAGGCGGAGGAAGAGGACCCCTAAATGCCATTTGAACAATTCACAGCACCTCCGTTTTCTGCGTCCTCCACTTTTCCGCCCATCTCGGCCAACTACTCGCCTGAAATCTGTAGATTTGCCAAAGCACTCCCCGTCAGTGCTCATAGCTCTGGTAATTAGTAAGGTGTGGGTGCTAAATTGGAGATTCAGGGGAAGAAATTATGAAATTAGCCAACAGGAATGACTTCGGGAACCGCAGACAGCCCAGCGCTATTATAAAAATATTCCTAGAAGAGGCATTTGATGTCAGAGAGAAGCGAAGCGAGCCAAGCGTCAATCCTCGGTTACGTCAACGCAGGAAAAGCACCCAGTTTCATTTGGTTTTCCCATCCTGGCTCCTTTAATAGCTACTGATTTCCTCTGCTTGGGTATGACTAGTCAGGGGGTTGGGGAACCCCGTCTTTTTCCCTAATGGAACATAATTTGCAGTTCAGATCTTAGTTACGGTGACTCAGGGAAGAACGTTTTCATTAAAAAAAAAAAAAGATAAGAGAATCGGAGGAAAGAAACAAATTCAAGGCTTCAAAATGAGAATGAATTAAAGCTCCACAAGCGGCAGGTTGGGGAGACCCTTCAGCTACTTTGGAATAGGAGCTGCGTCATGACGAACCAAAGCCTTGCCAAGACTTTTCTTTGTATTTTATTGTATTTTATTATTTTTTTTTTCCTTAATACAAATAATTTCTGGGCAACACATCCAGCCTAGCAACCCTCTGACCTCGACAGAGGTCCAGGAAAAAAAAAAAAAGAAAAAGGCAAGATTCAACAAGTCACATGCTGCTGACATCAGTCATCCAAAAAAGACAACTGAAGAAAAATATTTCGGGGGGTAAAACTTGACCTAAAGACAAACACTCAGACCTGCGCTGTGGTAACCTGAGCGTTTGCTGAAGCATTAAGACAAAACCGAGTATCTTGGGACGGGCTGAACGGCTCCAAGTATTTACGCGTGGTAAGACAGCGCCGCTGTGCCGCGCTCTGCTCGTGGCCGTCCATAAGCAAGAACACGGGCGGTTTTGGAAGGTTTAATTCAAGAAGGTAAAGCAAGTAAAAGCCAAAAGGTAAAGAAGCTGCAAAAGGCACCAGCTTTCCCGGTTGTTGCACCGCAGTCACAGACAAAAGGTCCCTCTCCGACACGTCCCAGCCAACAACGGGTCAAGACCACGGTCAAACGACTTCCTTCAACGCAAGGCGGAAGCGGCCACGATCTCCTCTTTCTTCCCATTAATTCTACGAATAAGCCCAATTCATTTTGGCCCAGGAATCCCGACACAAAAATGCTGTGCCGTTGCTCATTCTCATGCAAATATCCCTCGGAAATACAAAACCGGGGTGTGTGTGTGGGGGGGGTGAACCCACGTACACACACATCCAGCCCTAGGGCATCCTGCTATTCAAGGGAATTCAAAGGATTAAGAAGCTGTGTTTTAGAAGGAAGCGCTGGCCCTAAAAAAAAAAAACCACACACCAAACACGTAAAAATCCTACCATTTAGTTGTTCATCGGCGCTCTGGCAGTTCAGCCCGAGAAGAAAATACCCACAAATTCAAACTCTATATCCATCTACGCAAAATCCCCCTTAAATCAGGCTGATTTAGCCACCCCAGACCACGCTTCTGATGCAAACACCACCCCCCCCCCCCACCCCCCCCCCCGGCACCCCAAACCGATCAGATGAAACTAAGAACACCCGCTTTGGGCTTAATACCGTACAGAAAGCCAGCACTAAGCAGGCGCAAATATGGACAAACTTAATGCTGATGACCTGGTTTAGCGTTGCTTACGCGTACTGCATTTCACGACGGAAAAATAAGAACAGAAGGAAAAAGGTGCCACCGCAGCAAAAGCGGCGGCTCTGTGATAATCCGAGCGCCGCACAATAACGCTGTTCTGGAATTTCTCTCCGTTGCTGATGGCATAAATAATAGTGGGGAGCTCGGCGAAAAGGGGGTCTGCTCTCAGGTGGATTTAAGAGTCTGTAGTTTCACAGAAACGGCTTCTAATTGCAGGGAGAGAAGGAAGAGCTGTGAAAAAAGGAGGAAAAAAAAAAAGATAAATAATCTGGCTTCTTTTGTAAGTGCTAAGAGGCTCCGTTCGCGTCTGAAGGCCGCCACGTGCCTGGTCGGTTTGAAAGGACAAGTCCAAACAACATGCCCACTTCGCCCTCCATACATGTAAAACATATTTCCTGGGAAAGGAGAAGCGAGCTACGCTCTTCTATGTTACCTAGTGATTTTATATAGTGGATATTGAAGACCGAAAGCATTTGTAACCCACTTTACAGGGAGAACACGTGAATCGTGGCGTTTCACGTGTGCATCAACCCTCAGGCAAGCTCCTGTTAGCACCAAAAAAAGAAAATTCAACATCCTCTTAAAACCAAGCTCTGGTTTAACGACTCATTAGAAGCCATGAAAATAATCAACCTCCGGTAGATGGAACAGCCTTCCTCAAGACAGCATTACCCCCAATCCCTTCGATGGGTAGCGTGGAGCTCTACATACCGCCGTTCATCCTACCCAACTCATTTTTCAGTTGAAAAAAAAAGAAAAAAAGGAAATCGCATTGCTCCGAGAACCCTTGTCTAATAAAAAAAAAAAGCGTCCCTGACAAGGCATCAGGGGAACAAGAACCACTCAAAGCGCCCGTGCTGTTTCAAGCGCGTTCAGCATGAAGGGAACCCATGCTTGCTTCGCCCTGAAAAGAAGGGGGTTTGCACGTATTTTAGCCTCGGCAGCAGCTGAGCAGGACAGACGGCGGCTCCAAGCAAGGCTATTTCCGAATTCGTGAGAACGTCACCCGGGGAACCCGTGCCAGGAACCGTGCTTCGTTCCAGCTGGAAACAAAGAGCGATTCCGCACCTCAAGTCTCTTGTGGCGGCTAAGTGGAGGGAGTAGAAAGAAATAGGTTCAATTCTAGCAGCAAGTCTAAATAGATCAGTGTTTTAAAACCACAAAGAAAAGGAAATACGCGGTTGTTCGACCCCGCTGTTTTTCCACAGCAAAGAAGTGCCTGCGAGCCCTCGACGGAGGGAGCTTGCTGCCCTTTTGCCACCGAACTTCGCAGCTCCCGAAGGATGCTCAGCTGCTTTGCGACCGCCACAGACCTCCTCCCAAGTGGCGGTGGCCTTTCCTTGCAGGGTCTTCTCCTAGAGAACAACCTTTGTTGCTCCCGGGCACAACAGGGCAGCGGATCCAAGGCTCGCAGATGATTATCAGCGGGTGCCAAATGCAATTTTCTCAACCCTTTTTTCAGGTTTAACCGATATACAGGGCAGGGCTTATGCTCGTAACAAGTGTAGTTCGAAGTACGCCCACACACAGCATTTTGCGGACAGATTAGGGCTCACGCTCCCCGTGTTACACACCCAAAAGGACACGAACCAGCTTCCCAGCAGGAACCACCAGCTGTGGTTGAGGCAGTCCTGGCCCCAGCCAGCGCCATGCTCGGGGACACCGTTTGTCACACCGGGTTGAGTTTATGGTCATGTAGTTACACGACCTCCTCTCCAGACTTGGCTTGCAACCAGCACGGACAGGCAAATGCACCGCAGAAGCAATGCTTCCCATCATTATTTTTCACGCAGAAATATAAAAGCCTAGCACAGAGCACACCAGGAAAACACCGCCGTTTTAACAGCTGTTACGTGCCGTGAATCCACAGACTAATTTAGGTTGGAATGGGACCTCCGAAGGTCATCTAGTCCAACGCCCAACTCACGCTTCTCTCTGGCTTCAGTCACGACCTGAAGCGATAGGCTAAGTCCAAACCGTTTTCGAGGACAGGAAAATGAGCAAGAAGCCCTTCCTGAACATAAAGCGCAGCTGGCAAAATAATCTAAGTGAGCCAGCAAGACAAACAGAGAGACTTCAGCACGAATGTGGAAGGTCGTTGTCCCAGTTTCGGCAGGGATAGAGTTAATTTCCTTCCTAGTAGCTGGTACAGTGTTTTGGATTTAGGGTGAGAACAAAGTTGATAACGCACCGATGTTTTAGTTGTTGCTAGGTAGTGTTTACACTAGTCAAGGACTTTTCAGCTTCCCATGCTCTACTGACTGAGAAGGCTGGAGGTGCACAAGAAGCTGGGAGGGGGCACAGCCAGGACAGCTGGCCCAAACTGGCCAAGGGGATATTCCATACCATGTAACGTCATGCTCAGTATATAAAGCTGGGGGAAGAAGAAGGAAGGGGGGGGACGTTTGGAGTGATGGCATTTGTCTTCCCAAGTCACCGTTACGCGTGATGGAGCCCTGCTTTCCTGGAGATGGCTGAACACCTGCCTGCCCATGGGAAGTGGTGGATGAATTCCTTGTTCTGCTTTGCTTGCGCGCGCGGCTTTTGCTTTACCTATTAAACTGTCTTTATCTCAACCCACGAGTTTTTCTCACTTTGACCCTTCCGATTCTCTCCCCCATCCCACCGGGTGGGGGGGAGTGAGCGAGCGGCTGCGTGGTGCTCAGTTGCCGACTGAGATTAAACCACAACAGTCGTCTTCCCATATGAAAGCCAGGCTGCACCTTCCAGCTCTATCTTGCACATACGCAAAGTCAAAGCAGAAGTGACATCACCATTTTACTGCGATGTACAGAAGGTGTTTCCCAGGCAGTATGAACAGAAAGACACCAGTTCCCACAGGAACGTTCCTCCTCGGTGCACTCTGGGACACGCGTCTCTGCACCAACGCGTATTTCATTTACTGTTTGTCCACCACGGTGAGCGGATTGGCCTGTGCTTGAAATCAAGTTGCTGACTGTGCTAAACCGGACCCCGGAAGATATTTTCTAATCAATACGCATTATTTTTCATCACGGCCAGGGCTCCCAGCATTCATCCCAGAAGACAGACAGGCAAATACACCTCCAAATTACAAAGCGTATCCATCTAGGAGCTGATTCCACCTCATGTTAGACACCAAAAAGAACATAAAACCCGTCAGTGACGTGGGCGCAAGCTATTAACTCTTTTAGTATAGCAATTTAAAAGCTTTTTTTTTTTATAAGCTGCCTGTCTCCCTCCCACCTCCTATCACTCCCACCCCTCCCCGCAACTCCAGAACTTCCCAACTCATGAAGTTCAAAGGCAAGCGGAGGTCAACGTTACCTGCACTCTTTAAAGACCGGCACAGCAGCACACCAAACTCCTGATGTGCGCAAGTACCACAGCCCGCTCTGATATTGCGGAGATTTTGAGCGCTAAGGAGAGCCACGAAGTCACGTACAATTGTTTCGATAAACTTAAAGATGAGAATCATACAGAGGTACCACAAAATGCTGCTTTTAGATACCATACGAAGGGTACGCTCGCAAGCACCTCAGATGATAACGAGCTGCTAATGTCAGGCAAGACTGAAGTTTAACAAAAACTTCCCGCTTTTATATTACAAAGCCTGGCTGAAAACGGCTGGGTGCCACAGAGCATCCATAAGAATATTAATAATTCAGCTTTGAATAAGCGAAAGCACGAACAGCAGAGCAAGGAGGAGAGACTTGGTCTTTGCAGGATTGCACTCAGCCCACGTGACAGAGCTCAGCAGAGGTTCAGTGATCCTTGAAATTTGTCTGGAAGTGGGACTGCTACCGATTAGAAAAGAATATGCACATATTTCAAAGACACGCTGCTTCATGGTGAACTCCTGTCACTTTGGGGTTAAGCGTTACCAGTTTTCCCAGACTAATTGCTCTTCTAGAATAGGACACGGAGTTTAGCATTGGATCAGAAAAGTGGAGATTCAATTTGTTACCAAAAAAAAAAAAAGAAACAAAACAAAACGTCAGCGCAGCTTCTCTTTTGAGATTACAAAGAGTTTTCCTTTGTCCGGTATTTCCCACTGCAACAAAATTCCCTTTATTCAATCCACAGAAGTGTTTCCCCTATTACATTACTGAAAAAAAATCTTTCAGGCAGATGACAATGATTTCCCCCCCCCCCTTTTCTAAAATAAACGCAATGAGAAACGTCTGCTGTGAATTCATGCTCTCTGCCCTAGGCAACCTACGAGCCGGCTGGCAACCAACACTTGGGGAGAAAAAAAAACAACCCACCCCAAACAAACCCAACTTTGGACTGGCGAGCGGCCCATCTGTGAACCCCAAGGAGAGGCGTTCATCTTGCAACGACCTGCCAGAAGCCTGATTTTTATTCCCTCTAAGGGACAGCCGACACGTGAACCCTTCCCGGGACAGTGGTCAACCGCAACAGCGGGAGCGGCAAGTGGGAATCCAGCTGCAACCAAGCGGAGCTCAGGCAGCAAACAAAATACTACTTGGCCCACACCAGTGAAGTTCACCTTCATTTTCAACCGCGACCATCGTTACCCAAAACCCTTCTGTCATGGGGACCAGGGATCAGATGAGGCATGCGCACATGCTCTCCTATCTGCAGCTGCAATAGGAAGCATTTAGCTTTTGTCCGTCCATCTCCTGCATCATCCAAAGACTCTGGCCAAACGAGGAGCCCACCTGAAAAGCCACCTGCATCATCCTCACCTGAGCGTTCAGTGTCCCCTTGCAGTGTCCCGACCCGGGGTGCACAGAAAGTATTGGGGGGGGGAATCTATATCCAGTCATTTAATACCTAATTAATTCAAGCAAATTATATGGGTGTTTTTTTGGTTTGGGGTTTTTTTTTTTACATAAAGGAGGGAGTAACCTGATCAGCCTGATTATACTGCTGGGCCAAGAAGCTGTCGCCATGGCATTTCATTGACAGTCTGCAGGAAAACCCACTCCAAACGCCCACCACCAGAACTGGCGAGCAGAGCTGGTTGAAAAAGATGGGAAAAGCTTGAAACTCCCTGCCTGATTTTTGAATCTTCTAACGAAAAAGAAGCTTTTGCAAGAAAGAAGAAGAAAAAAAAAAAAAACAAATTCCAGGAGTTAGGACAGGGAAATTTTCAGTAAATTCCATAATGGGAAAAAATAAAAATTTAAAAACCCAACCAACTAAATAAAAAACAAACCCCACCCCAGAAAACAGAAGTCTGCAATTTCTTCCCTTCACCCATACCAGGAGCTTCAGCTATGAAGGTCCTTTTTCTCAGAGCGGCGGAGAAGGGCCGATACGGAACAAACCTCCCTCTGGACAAACTCTCCCCTCCAAAGGGGAGACGTCGGTGGGTACAACTGCTTCCTTTTCAAAGCTCAATTTCGGACGTCCAAAAAGAACATCTGCTTTGGAGAGAAACCGAAACCTTCCATCACCAAAAAGGCCAAGACATGATGAGACAAGCGACGTGAGAAGGGTCCGTGCTTATTTGGGAGCGCGTTTCTCAGCGGCAATCCACCCCACTCATGTCACTACCAGGAACGGCAGGACCTGCTTGACCCGAGCAGAAACTTTCGCTCTTGAGGCCAACGAGAGAGTTGAATACGCTGCTTCTGCCTTGCCTGCCGGGAACCAACACCAACTAAGAAGCTTCGGGCTGTAAACGTGCTAATTTAGCCTTCAAACAGGCTGCCATGCAAAGTTCCTGGCACCCATAGCACAGCACCCCTGGAGACCTTTGTCTTGCGGCCGTCCGGGCCCTTTGTCAGGTCTGCAGGAGAACCTGGTGCCAAAGGACACGCTGGAACCTCTCCCTCGCGCTGGAGGCCAGGATCGTGGATCTCTTTCTAAAGAGCAGTCCTCCACCCTCGCCAGCGGCAACGAGCTTGATGCGAGAACTGTTTGGTGGAGTTTTCTGGCAGCAGGGGAGACGAGATGATTATAATAGTCCTTTTTCTAAACCTAACAGTTTCCCCCCCTCCGGTGAACCCACGTTAAACACCTCATTTGGAGCAAGAACAAAAACTCCACGGCGCGCAACCGCCACCTCCGACCTGCAAACTGGAAGCACAAGCGTTGCAAGCCAACCCGCCGGCAGGAATGCCTTCCTAATGACGCCCGTAACTCACCGTTAAGCTCACACCCGCCAGCTCCAAGTAGGACATTACCTCCCGTGGCAACAAGGAGCATCCTAAACGCGCCGCTTATTTCCGACGGAGGATTTTGAACAAAAGCATTGGCAACCCCGACAACAGGAGCGTGGGACTTTTTCCGCCTCGCTCCACCGCGAGCGTTAGGTTATAACAACATGCAATCCACTTCTAAAAACATCCCGACAGCTCTGAAAACAGCACAGATCTATCAGCCCCAGGAGCATCAGTGCAAAGCCCAGGTGGGGGGATGAGATTTTATTTCCCCCCCCCCCCCCCCCCCCCCCCCTTCCCGGGAAAGCGTGGGTTCCAGTGAGCGGCAGCTCCGTCCCCACACGCGCGTCACCAAAGCCAGGCGCGGAATGGGCCCTCTCGCGGCAAGCGCAGCAAGCAAGCACTGCGCCGGAGAAAAATCCTCCAGCCACGGCATCAGACAAGCTGGTAGGTAGCAGAGAGAAAATGCTGCACTGCCTGCGGCGACGCTGGCAATCTCGGAGTCACCCGGGTTACCAACCTGGAAAATCATACAGGAGATTAAGAACATATAATTTCTTCCTAAATTATGAAAAGGTGGGGAGGGGAGAAATAATGGCCAGTTGCCTGTGAATTATGATCATCCAGGCACATGAAAAAAATGGAGCATTAAGTGCAACCAATCTCCACTGCTAGTGGTTTGTTTGTTTTTTTTTTTTTAAAGGACTATAAAAGGTATTTTTAAGGTTTAAAAATAGATTAAGTACCCTACATGCTTCATAGCAAGAGTTTTCACTCATATACCTCCAGCTGCAGAATGAAAAAAAAAATAATAAATAAAATTCAGCTGTGATAGGAGATTTTGGGGCTTTTTTAGGGCAAAAATCTCCCTTTGCTAAAACACAACCCCATTTGCAAACTGATTTTCCGGGTAACGAGGCCCCCAATTCCTCTGCTGCTCTGCTCCCTGGCATGCCGTCGGAGGAGGTTTCCTCCTGTTTGAGGAAATTCGGTCCAGCTCCACGGTCTATGCGGTCTTTTCGCTATTTCGATCGCGGAGAATCGCCTTAGCCCGTCTCAATGACAACGCTGTCACCCCCGACACGAACGCTACACGCTCCCCTGTAACTGTCCTGTCAGTCGCTCCACGCCAGAGAGCAAATGAGCCTGGAGGGTTGGTTCGCTCTAATGTTAACACCGGCCACGGTCGCGAGCTCGCCGTGGCCTTTTACGCCCCTCCGCAACACGCCATCCTCGGGCTGAACCACCGCGTAAAGGACACGCCGCGCTCAAGACCCTGCAAAAAAAAAATGGGACGGCAAACCGAGCGGGCGTACGTCGCCATCCAGATACCGCTTCCAGGAGCGAAGAAACTGGGGGGGGGGGGGGGGGGAGGGAAATCACAAAAAGCAAGATGAAAGCATCAGTAACCATCATTCCAATGACTCCGAACTGCCCGCGAGGAAGCCGCCTGCCCTGCCAAAATCCGCTCCAGCCACCTGGGCTTCAAATCCAGTGGCTCGAGCCGCGTCCGCACGGACCAACGCGTGCCTGCAACGGCAAGGGTGGATCCTACCTCTCTCTTCGGGGCGAAGCGTTAAAACCGAGCACGGCAGCGGAAGGCACATCTGACAATGACACTGCAATTTGTCAAGAACTATTCTTTGAGGGGGGGGGGGAGTGGGGGGGGGGGGGAAGGAAAAAAGAAAAAAGAAGATAAATCACGAAACCATCGCTCTGAGCTGGTCCCTTCCGTATTATTCTTACTCTACGCGATGCCGAGAGTGTTAAAAGCCAGAAAGTCTGGAGGACAAACGTTGGGGGGGGAGGGAGCGCCCGAGCTCCGCCGGTGATGCTCGGGTGCGGCGGTGGGTAGAGGAGGATTTGGGGGACGGGGGGGGGACACGACACCGGGGGGCCCCGCTCCCCACCGGCTCCTTCCCGGCTGCAGCCCCCCAGGCATCGCTGCGAGGCCGGCAACCTCCCCCCCCCCCCCCCCCGCCTTCCCGCGCCCGCGGAACCCCCCCCCGCACCCCCCGCTCACCTCTCCCACGGCGAGCCTAGAGGGGCGGCTTGCCCCGCACCGCTCCGGCCGTTCCCCCGCCGTCCATGGCCGGTTGCACCGTACCCCGGCGGTGCAACCCGCACCGGCGGAGCCGGGCAGAGCCGCTGCCGCAGGGGCCGCCCCGCCCCGGCTCCGCGCAGCGGCGGCAGAGGAGGAAGAGGAGGAGGAGGAGGAGGAGGAGGAAGAGGAGGAGGAGGAGGAGGAGGAGGAGGAGGAGGAGGAGCGCCCCGCCCCACCCTACGGCCGCAGCCCCGGTGCGGCGATCGAGGAGGGGAAGACGCGGTCCCCGCCCGCTCGGTACCGAGCGGTACAGCCCACCCCCCGCCGCCGCCCCCCCCCGGCGCATCCCGCTCCCGGGGGTCCGGAGAGCATCAGCATCCCCCGGGACCACCCCGGTGATGGGCAACCCGCTGCTGAGCCGGGCAGAGCGGCTGAGGAATTAGGGTTGTCCATTAATTGGTCGTTAATTACAAGGCACCGGCAGGTGCTTCAGATATTAAAAGGAAAAAAAAAAAAAATAAAATAAAATAAAAGGTAAAAGCGGGGTTAAGTGCCCTCATTTGGTGCTGGTGATGCCCAGGCGAGGCTGCTGGGAGTCGGTCTCTTTTCCCAAGCGCTAGGATGAGAGGAAACGGCCTCACGTTGCGCCAGGGGAGGTTCAGACGGGATATCAGGAGAAATTTCTTCACCGAAAGGCTTGTCGAGCACTAGGGACAGGAGTCCCCATCCCTGGAGGGATTTAAAAGACGTGTAGACGTGGCGCTTAGGGACGCGGTTTAGCGGTGGACTTGGCAGTGTCAGGTTTACGGCTGGACTTCGATGATCTTAAGGGTCTTTTCCGACCCAAATGATTCCATGATTCTGTTCTGGTCCAGAGCAGCAGAGCAT
This sequence comes from Aptenodytes patagonicus, assembly GCF_965638725.1. Lineage (NCBI taxonomy): Eukaryota > Metazoa > Chordata > Aves > Sphenisciformes > Spheniscidae > Aptenodytes > Aptenodytes patagonicus. Next base: position 2,785,977 of record NC_134976.1, read on the forward strand.
CTCGGGGCGGGGGGGGCTTCAAAGGGTCGGGCTGGTTCGGGTCTCGGACCACACCTTGTATTGGGTCAGGTCGGGCTTGGTGGAGCATTTTGGTTCGCTTTGTTATTTTATGTAGCTTGAAGAGCGCAAATGGGGAGCAGGGACGTTGTTGGTCTGTCTGGACAGCTGGCTGTGTGGGCGGTGGGACGCTGAGCGGACCCCCGGCGCGCAGGGTCGCTGTGCTTTCGTTCGGCTGCGGAAGTGGCCTCTCGTAGTGAGAAACTGCCTCCCGCCGCCACAGGTGTAAAACGTAGGGGTAGGTAGTGAAATTCGTGGAAGCGAGGGGGAAAAAACAACCAGCCAAACCCTGCAAAACCCTCCCCTCGCTGCGCTGGAGGGATCTTTAGTCAAAGCAACGACAAACTTTCCAAATCCTTACTTCACCCCGTGGGACTTCTAAGCGTAATGGATGTAAAGACTGTGTTTTGAGGGGTTTTCTTTGTTTTAAGACAATACCTTGTCTGTTGATATGGATAATGGCTTACCAGAAAGCAGACTCATCTACTAAATAACTTCATCACAGGAATCCGAATGGATTTCAGCCTGCTCTTGTGGAAGGTTTGGGGAATGAGAATTGTTGCTCTATCTCTACTCTCCCGTGACTCATGCCTTGATAATACCAAGTGCAAAAAAAATATCTGGAGACGTGATTCATCCTCCCGAGGAGGCCAGGATAGGGCAGGCTTATAATATTTACAGCGAGTAGCGTCTTCCCCTTCGTGATGACACGTTGCTCGCGTGTCAACATTTTTCACGTAGAGATGCTAATGCCTCTAATCTGTGTACGCATGATGTTAATAACTGCACGGGGAACGCAGCTTCGGGCTGGGATGAGAAGTCCCCAGGCACGCGTGGAAGAAAACTGGGTCTGAGGCTTCTTCCGTTTGGAGAATACTTACTGTGTCTGATTGGATTGCGGCTGCAAGTCGTTTTCTAGTTTCCATATTGAATATTGCAGGATGTAGAGCACGAAGGGGCTCGTGCCTCCATCTCCTCCTCCCTGCAGGGACCTTCCACTGATCATAGAATCATAGAATCATTGAGGTTGGAAAAGACCTCTAAGATCATCGTGTCCATCCAGTGTTTTACAGCGGGTTTGAAGCCACTTTATGGGTTCTGGTAGCAATTCTCTAACAACTTCCGAAGTTTTAGGAAGGAATTTGCCAGAGGGGTGGTGAGGATACAGCAGGTGGGTCAAGAAGTTGAGGTTGTTGGGTTTTGTTTCCCCTCTGTTGCTAAACTTTCCATCCAGTAAGAGACCTCTGGGTTACTAGACTTTTGCAGCCCGTCAATCCTTTTAATTTTTTATTAATTTTTTTAAAACACCTATGGCGTTAGGACTGTATTCTGGCTTCTCTGGGAAGAGCCCGCTGCTCTGCAGCGTTATTCGTGTGTTAATGAGCGGTAAGGAGTCTTCTCTTTCCCTTTTCTTGTATCTCCCTCTGAAACTCAAAGACCTTTTCCTGCTTCACCTCCAGCTGTCTTGGGGATTTTCCAGTCCACCCAGCTATGAGTATTTTTGCCCCCGTGTGCCAGGATCAATGATAGAGCAGTGAACTTACTGTGAAAGCGATCCTTTACGGGGCATCCTTTAAAGATGCTCCTCAGCCAGTTCTCTCTGCCTCTTCTTGTTCCCAGGACAGGAATTTTACGGGAGGGATCGCATGCTCCCAAGGCTGAGATGGCTTTCGTGACTCTGCCCTTGATCATCGCGTGGGACTTCAGGCCAGGGGCACTCGGTCTTGGTTTAAGTTGGGCACAAGCGTCAGGTGTGAGGCAGTTTCTCCCCAGATCTTCTCAAGGGGGGCTGTGCGTGATACTACAGCAAATCTGGGACTAGAGATTTTTGTTTGCTGTTAATCCCTGCCCGTGGCAAGGAGTGTTGGAACTAGGCGATCTTTAAAGTCCCTTCCAACCCAAACCATTGTATGATTCCGTGATTCTAATATATGGCTTTAAACACACAGATATGGGGCAACAACAGTTTGGCTGTGACCAGGGCTCTTGGTTGCCCTTCCTTTTTAAGTACTTCGCTCTCGTTTTTAAATGTTTCACCAAATTAGCGGTGTATCTGCCGTGTTGGGGCATCTCATCGTTAGGAGTAACTGCCGCGGAGGACCCCTTGTGTAATTAACGCCAGAGCAATTTCCATCGGCTCGATCACTCTCCGCAGGACCTGACAAACTGAACGACGTTAGCTGGGGTAATAAATACAAATGCCAGAGAAAATGAGTGTGCTACCTGTTGCGGAGCAGCAAAAATAGTTCATCTCTCTGGAGGGTGGGGAAGAGGAGTCGAGAAGAAGGGAGTGGGACTGGTTTCCAGTCTCGACCCTTTGGACCTGCTCCTTGGGTCTGTGATAGGTGCAGCAGAAAGGCAAGAAGGGACAAGGCAGGTAGAGTTTGGTGATCCCTTTCTCCAGGGCAGTACCTCCAGGTATTTTTGTCTCGATGAAGTGGCCGGTGTCTCAGATGGAAATTCAGATTATGCTGGCAAGTGTGGGAGTGAAGATGTGAGGCGTAACTGGAAGGGTTGGGGTGGGGGGGCAGTCAAAATTATTTGGACCCTGTGACTTTTCTTCCTGACCTATTCCGGACGCTGATGGTCTCCAGTGTGTTTAGGGTTGATCTGTGATGGCCCTTGGTCACGCGTTGTGTGCTTTGTTGGGTGAGGAGCAGCATGAGTTGGTGACAGCCCAAGTTGGTGCTTCCCAGAGGGGACCCTCGGGAGAGGTTTCAGGCTTCCCGGCATCGCAATACCCATGATTAGCTCTGGTCCCGTCCTCTGCCCTGCAGAAGCAGCTCCTAATTCTCATAGTTCTTATACTGAAAGAGTATTTTGGATTGAGCCCTGAGAAACTGAGAAACCGAGCCCTGGTTTTGTCGGAAAAATAGACTTTTCTGACCTGCAGATGTGTCTACACACGTCTGCGGGTGTTTCTGACCAGAGTGTGCGGTGGGGGCAATCATTAAATGCTGCGTGGAGACAAAAGGCTGCTGAAGAGCAGTTACTTTCAAGTAAGAAAATTAAGAATTCCACAGTACCTAACATTCCACGTGTGAGCTGGTGTGATCCTACATCGCTATTTGAAGGGGGCAACGCGCCAGAAGAGACTTCATTTTACGCTGATACGAAAGCTGACAAGGAGGTGAGAGGAGAGAAGACAATTGTACTTTCCACCCCTAAAATAACAAGAAAATGTTGTTTACTGGCACTTGCGTTTGATGTCACATTGTCTTATTCAAGGGTTTTTTTTTTTTTGCAGAAGTGATAAAAATCGACAGTGGATACTTTGCCTTTTGTGGACACCCGTCTTCCTCGGGAAAGAGCTGGTAGCAAAAAAAGAAGGAAAAAAAAAAAAAAAAAGAATGAGGTCATCCACGGGATGAGGAAAACCCCCATCGCTGTAGGACAGTCCTGATCAGGACTGAGATGTATGTCAGCTGCTGAGACTAAGGAGAAATGCAAGAAAGGGGCTATAGGAAGATGAACTCTCATGTGGGGATGGTAATGGACCCCTTGCTGTTATTTCTATCCACGGGAAATCGTTTCCATCCATGGAAATAACCGTTTCTGCTCACTTCACGTGCAGAGGTACTCCTGCGCCGTACGGGCTGGCCGAGTTGCAAGTTCATCCACCAAGTGGATGGCCTCAAGTTGCGCCGGGGGAGGTTTAGATTGGACACGAGGAGAAATTTCTTCACTGAAAGAGTGGTTAAACACTGGAACGGGCTGCCCAGGGCAGTGGTTGAGTCACCGTCCCTGGAGGTATTTAAAAGACGTATAGATGGGGCGCTGAGGGACATGGTTTAGTGGGCATGGGGGTGTTGGGTCGACGGTTGGACTCGATGATCTTGGAGGTCTTTTCCAACCTTAATGATTCTATGATTCTAAGCGCAGCTAAAAATCTTTTCTGGGCCTGTTGTGTCCTTTGCATAGGGCTGAATGTCGAGGTCTTCCTACCTCACCGTTTCTCTCTTTAGTCCTTGTCTTTAAGATCACGAGGTGCCTAATGCTGTGGGCACCAGCTCTACGTTCTTGACTTCTTTCCTGCTCCTGCCAAGCAAACCCCGGGAGGTTTGTGCTCATATCAGACGTTGCTTCCAGGTGCTGAAGCTAGATGAAGGGCCTGTGTTACTGCTGTGCGCGGAGAAGTCTCTGAAAACCTAAGGATGTATCCCGCGCTGCGATATGGAGAGCACACAACCGCTTCTTGGGGGCAGATCCGAAAGGGCCCCTGGAAGATCTGTGTCTGTGATGTCCTTGGCTGCAGGAATGGAAACCTCAACCGCTTTTGCTTCCTCTGGGTACCTGAGATGGCGGTGACCGGTCTCTCTCCAGGGGCAGCTCATGGCTGTGTTTAGCTCATCCTGGCGCGAGGCTGTGCTTGAGTTGGAGGTACTGGGTGATGATGGACCCACGCTGTGGAAGAAAGCTGGACCAGAAAGCTGCAGAGACATGTCGCTGAATTGCCCTGGGACCAACCTGCGTGTCCCATGGAGCGTGGGATCACTATGGTCAATATGAGCCTGGTGCACGCGGTTCCAGTAGGATCCAAGAGTTTGGTGCGGTCCCGGGGTAGAGCTCATCTCCAAAACCGGGGGGCGTGACCCTGAGGCATCTTCAGCTTCAGCTCTAGGCTGATGCCTACCAGAATGGTTTCTATCCGTCAGGATTCTGTGCTAGAAGAGAGCTGGAGTATCAGTAATAAATCATCTATAATGCAGCTGTGTAAAGAAACAACATAACTACCCACCTCTGTGTGTTTATGAACGCCTTGGAGAACGTGCTTCGTCAGAGCAGTTCGGGGTTTGGCTTCTTTCGTGCGTGCAGCAAGTTTCTGCCCTGTTCGGGGTCTCGGGCTCCCTCGATTCGAAGAGCTAATCTCCGAACGAGGATATTTCTAGGGCGATGTAGATGGGATTGCGCGGCAAGAAAGGGCACCCACTAATCTGATTCCTGGAACAACACGGGAAGGTGTTACGCTGCTACCACGAGGTGCTTGCGACTGCCTCTACCAGCCTGCCAATGGCTCACTAGGAACTTCGGCAGCGATCGCTGTTTGGCCACGGCATAACCTCGTGAATTCGGAGAGGAAAGCGAGCGCGTGTCAAATCCAGGGCCTTGGCAGCAAGCGAGCGCAAACATCTGCGTGATAAACCTCCAGGTAGGAAAAATGCCAAGGGAAGAAAACAGAAGCAACTCCTAGACACAGTGGAGCGCGGACGTAAAAATACAACTTGTGAATTGCACAAATTGCTATCCGAGTTCGGTTTATAGCTCCTGGTTTGTGGTTTCTGGTTTTTTTTTTTTTCTTTTTAATTTTATTTTTAGAAACCTTTGATTACTACAGGCTGAGGAGCAATCCTTCCTAGCTGCTGCTGCTGATCTTTTTTGTAAAATACACAGCCAGCCCCTCTGTTGAACCTGAACCAGCTTTTTGGGGTGGCGGATTGACTTTGAAGCTGAAGGTAGCGAAGTGAAACAGCAGCTCTGAGGTGCTTTTGGAGTCAGGCTTTGCCCCTTGCGTCGCTTATCCGTGGTTGTTTCGGCCCAGCTGACCTCTTCCGTGTAGTCAGGATTTGGTTTTACGGATGCCGTCTGGTGGGAGCGCCGCCAGCTATTTCCCCTCTCCAGTTGTGTGTTGTCTTAGAATAAGATCAAGCAAATACATATCTGTTAATGTCTGTAGGCTGGAGGCATTTGAAATCGGGAAGAACCGTATTTCTTAGAGCTGCAATCTGAATTTATTTGCATCGCTGATGACTTCAAAATTAGAAGCGGTTATTGGCGTCTGGCTTTCTGGAGGAGAGCAGAGACTGCAGAACTGCGGTTGCGACTCCTGTGTAACGGATCCGGGGCTCACCGTCTGCGGAGAAGGTGGGGTTTTTGCTGCGCGGGGGGGAAGGCAGTGCAAGGTTTTCAAATGCCTTGTTCAGTCCAAAATATTCCGTTGGCATCAGCGTAGGAAAGGTATCCAATATAAACCTTAAATACTCGTTCAGCTTGGTTCTTGCCTGTGGAAAACTGCACATCAGGCCCTTTGGTTTAATAAACAATCCTTTGGTGGAGGAACAACTAGGCAAGGTATTCTTGCTGCAACACTCGAAACAAAGCAGACGCGCCGCTGTAGAGACCTGGGGAGGTAGAAGCACATCAGTGTTCTTGCTATGAAAGGGAAATTTCTGCAGTCCAGAATACCTGCAATAAAAACACCACTTTTTCTTTCTTTCCTTCTTGGTTTTTTTTTTTTCTTTTTCAAGGCTTTTGGGTGGGTGTAAGCGGCTTCCATTTTTCAGACGTCTCATTTCAACACCTGGTTGCCTCTGACCCTCAGAGGCACAACTCTGAAGCACAGCAGTGGAAGCACCTTCGTGCCTTTAATCCTCGAGGCTGAACATAAGCTGGTTTAAACTCTGTTCTGCATCCGTAAAATAAAGCAAGAGGGACTTACGTGGCCGCTTTTGGGGCAGTACACCTTCCCCTGCTGCGTAAGGGGATATGTGCTTTCACAGCCGAGTTGACGAAGGACCATTGGCACCTCATCGCGTCTTCTGATGCCTGTCTAGACTGAACAGCCAGGTCTGAATAACAGGTTTAACTCATCCCCTCGGCGCCCGCTCTCCATCAAGCATGAACCGTCACTGTGATAACCAATTGTCTGGGAACTCTCTGAAGCTCGGGAAAGAAGAGTTAGCGAGTCTTTTCAGTGAAATACTGTATTTCAGCACTTGTTGCCATGCCTTCAGGGCTGCCTCTTTGAGCTAATAACAGACTGAGAGTGGCTTTTTGGAAATGCATTGTGACACCTCCTTCTAGAGATGGCTGGATATCATATCTGTGTTCCTGCACGCTGTGAATCATCGCAGATCAGAGCACCATTCTCTGCCTAGGCTCCGGCAGCCTTTAAACGTTACAGGCTTGCGTGCCAGAGCGAGAGTCTGAGGGTTTTTCTAGAGCACCTGCCCACGTCCTAATCTTGTCGTCTGCCCCTTATCTTAGTTCCCTTCGTTTCTGGTTCATCCTTTCTTACCTTGAGTCCTGGGTTCTTTACGCTATGTTACCAAGACAGAATGATGTCGGACGAATCGGTTGCCAAGCATTCCCTACTCCTCTTCTTCCTTTGGTGGCTCTTTATGAATGTAAGGAGGTCAAGAAATACCTTTTGGTCCTCTTGAGTGTCTCCTTTCCGACCGCATCCACGTCGCCCGGCCTCAGTAAAGCTTCTCTGCTTTCAGGCGAGGAGACTTCTCTGCTGACCCTGATGTTTTATTTCCTCCTTGGAGGAGGCAGGGGTTGGTGTGGGGCTGGTTCAAGATGTCACTTCCACGCTAAGCTTTTCTTTTAATTGCTCTTAGAAATGTTGGCTGTTTTCATCTCAGTCTAATAATTCAATTGCTCTGTTGGTCTAGAGGAGTCTCTTCCGTAGCCAGTGATTTTTCTTCATTGCTGGTTTCCAAGAAGACATTAGAAAAGGTTCTCTGTACGTTGGAAGAAATAACCAGGTGACCACTGAAACAATCATGAAAGATGACATTGTACCTTCTGTGGAGGATCTTGGGTTATTTTGCAATGAGCTAATGAAGCCTTGCTGCCAGGGCCGAGGTCAGAATTTATCCACACTGAGAAGTAAATGTTAGCGGCGAACGCCTTCCCTTGTCCACCATCTCTTGAGCCTGTTCTTTTCCTCTCCAGTGACTGTTGGAATTGACTGTTCCATTCCTGTTGGAACTGACTGTTCCATTCCTGTTGGAACTGACTTTTGATGTGGACTGGCCTCCAGACCCAACCCGATGACCGCTTTGAGTTTCCAGTCGACTCTGAGGGTCCCAAAGAGCTGCTGAAGCAACGCCTTCCTGAAATGGTGCTAGCTCCTCAGGTTGCGCTGGGGTATTTTCTTCCAAAAGACTCCTCCACTTGTTGGCATCACTGCCAGAGGCCTCCTCAGCAAAGGAAATCCCTAACAAGAGTAGAGATGTTTGCTCCAAGTTAGGAATACGGCTAGGTAGACACGAACACCTCTTGGGAGGCAGCTCTTAGGTCTGAGAGCTGGCCCCTGCTCTGCTAAATGGGAGTAGGTAACAGTGATGCTGCAAGGTCACTAAGGCAGTCCGGCTTAAAAAAAAGAATAAATATAAATAAATTCAACTTGCAAGACGTTACAAGTTAATGCCGTCCTGCTGTAGGCAGCCTCTGCTCGGAGCACGGGGGCTGCATTGCGGACTTCAGCGTATATTCGCCTCAGTAGGGGCTGTCCCCTTGTGAAGTGCCGGACGCGAACCACATTGCAGTTGGTTACCATGTCAACCTCTGAACGATCCTTTTTTTTTTTCTTTTTTCTTTTTTTTTTTTATTGAAAGGAGAGAAGGTAGGTACATGAAGGCCATCGATCTCGCTTGCCACCACCCTTTCATTGCACTGAGCCTGCTTCTTCCTGGGGATGCTCAGATGTTAATGGGGGATTGCTTCTATACCCAATCTTTGCGTTTTATTTCTCCTCTGCTGTGTTTCTTCGTAGGGAACTGCAGTCTTCACCAGAAGGGGAACGCAATGTCGTATGAAGACCGAATTGGCGAAATCTCTGTATGCGCGTGTGATCCTCTTTGTGCCTCTTCTAGAGACGCTGTTGCTGGTAGTGGTGCAGGTAAATAGGGCCTAGTAGGGACCCGAGGCATTGACAACAGCCTGCTGTGGGTTAGGTGAGACTTGGATTGGTTTGCCAGGGATTTATGTAGAGCTGTCAGTGACAGGGGGGTCTCCTGAGAAGACCCACCGCTTGCACCCTCAAGTTGTCTCATCGGAATGCTCAGGGTTTTTTTTTTTCACCTGGAAGCATTTGGACTGTGTGCCAGCAGTGCTGCAGATTTTTTTTTTTACTAGGTTTTGGGTGTTTCCTCTTCATTGTGGCTCTTTGTGTATTGCTGGGATGGGGGGAAAGACCTGCTGGGCAAAGATTAGGCTTTGGTTTTGTTCTAGAAATCAAATTAGGTCTCTTAGACTCATCTGAGTGGTATCTGAGGGAGACGAGCACCACTTACGGAAGTGGACTGAACGTTCAGTCTCTGATGTCTCCGTATCAAAACTCATTGGTAGGGTGTGGCTTGTTTGCCCGTGTCGCTTGATTACAAAGGCTTTTACCGTGTAGCCAGCACCAAGATAACGGCAAAGATGACAGGAAGAGCAGAAAGTACCTGACTTGCTTTGTTAGCGCTGTTGAATTCAGTTGAATTAATCTCCCTCAATTTAATTTGTCGAGCAGTATGTGCAAGCACAACTAAGCACGCTGTGCGTGGCTTTTTATCGTGACCATGAGACCCAGCACGTTTAATATCACAGAAGCGAAACAAACAGAAGAAGGAATGCCGACAGTGGAGGTGGAGAAGACCTGGGTAAGTCCGCTAAAGAAATAGTCTTCTTCACTTGTGTTCTGGCCTTGTTCTAGCTACCCGTGAGAAGACGTATCTCCACCCAAGGAGACGCTGTTCACGGGAACTAAGGGTAAATACCCTGTATCTTCCTCCACACTTCATCTTGCTGTGGTTCTTGGTTTCAGCATGATTGCTGGCATAATAATTGACACTTAAAGGCTTGTCCGGTCTAGCCTATTCCAAACACTTGAAGTCCAGAAAGTGGAGACAAAAGAACAGCCCCCCAACTTAAACCGTTTTTTTAAAATTTTGCCTGCTATTCACAACCTGAGTTCATTTTCCTCACGCGTTTGCTCAGACACGATATGTCGCATCTTTGTCCTCCTGTACCGATGCCTATGTATTTTGCAGGTAACAAAGCAAACATCTGCAATCGCGTTGGCAGGGATTTCTTGTTTCGCAGCTGGAACTTTGCTAGTTAACTCTCTTCTAAAGTCATGAAATAATTCAATAGCAGAGCTGGCTGAACTTCTTCCTATTAAATTCCAAAAGTGCCCAACCCAGCCACTTCCACCTGCGTGCGCGGCGTCAAGACTAATCTTGTGTTATTGCTTACAGGCCGGCGTACAGCAGTGAAGTCTGTACGTGACGAATAACGCTTCTCCGTGCAACGGGACTAAGTTCTCTGGCCTTTTGTTGTCGAAAGGCAATAACAAGTTGTAGGCTGACCCCGGCCAGCGGCTAAGGTTTTTGGCACTTTTTCCATCAAGTTGAGTTTTTAATTCCCTTGAAAGCCAGCTGGGCTATTTGCTGCTTGTGCTGCTACATGCTGCCTGCTCCGGTTGACCTGAAGAACTACTCGCCTGAATTTTGTAAGAGCTGTCCTTCGTAATAAAATCATACCCGATGACTTAAGATTCTCATTAACGGAAACTGGACCGGTGCAGGGTTGTGCTACTTGTGGTTCTTTGCTAACAGCCGTTCCTTAATGTTCATCCAGGCTGTTGTTGACTCTGAGTACGCTCCAAAATACCTGAGCTCTACCACTATTAACAGGTTTATTTTCCCCCGGCTGTAATAAAGAAAGGCAGTAGTATGTTCACTGGCGGCATTTATGTCCTTAACATTAATATTTAAATTTTCTACCCCCATTAAGTTCTTCTCCAAACCTGAACGTGTATCGCAAGTGACTTTGGACAGGTGTTCAACATGCTAAGCCGTGAAAATGCCTGACGTCTCTCCATGCTGCGGTGGCCTCGGAGGACGCGATAAAAGTTAGTGCATCGTGGCTGGCAGCAAGATTTTTATTTCAAAGGGAGCAGGGGGAAGCGGCCAACGTGATGCTTGGGAGTTCTGTTCTGCTGCAGTGAAATATCCGAGAAGTGGAAACTCATCTAACGCTTCTCCCTGGGGAGTGCAATGGTTAAGGCCAAGTCTTGAAGGATCGGGCTCTGCTGTATGTGTACAAAAACCCGGGGATTTTAGTAATACACGGGGGTTGCTTGCCTCTGTCACCTCTGCAGGGCGTCCTGGTGCAGACAACACTGGTTAAGATAGAAGCACCTTATTGCCCTACTGATCTGAGTCGCTGCTTTAAAGCTGGCGGAAGAAACAGCATGGGCTCCTGCGTGGGCAGTGCCGGTTTTACTGACTCGCACGGTTTTTAATTGCCATATCACGGAGTTTGTCTTGATTATCAGATGCGCCGCTCAAAATAAATTCAGTTGTGCATTTGAATTTTTCTCTAATGCTGCCCTGAAGTGGTCAGAAAGGATTTACAGGCTCATGCGTCAACCCTAGCGCAGGTGAAATTGTCTTTAAAGGTTTTTTTGAAGTGATAATCTTCCCTCTCAATGGAAGCTGGTTTAATTTTTCTTTCAGAAAGCAAGGTTGGGGGCCTGGTGGTGGCATTCGGTATTTAAGTGACACTCGGGGAAAGCAATTGCAAACACGGCTTGTGCCAGCAATTCCAATCAAGTAAGCGTTTAAGGTATTACTGCTGCATGCATTGTGCTACTGTTCGCATTCTTAAGGGTAATGTGCCAGAATAATTGGAGAAACTGTTAATTCAGTCCTGGTCGTTATTTTTTGAACAGGGCAGAACTTGCTTTAGGAACGCAGAACAGACAGACGTACTCCGGCAAGCAGCTGAATGTTTCTGAATTTAATCTCCCACGATCGGGGGACGGGGACGGTTCCTGGAGAAAAGAAAGAAAATCCCGAAGCGAAAAATCCTATGTGATATTGAAAAGCTCTGGACAGGTAGGCTTGCAGGTTTTGTCTTATCAGGGCTAGAAGAGAACCTAGACATAAAGATAACTAACTGGCTCATGCTCAGAAAAGGTGCTGGACTAGTTTCAGTTTGGGGTTGGTTTTTTTTCGTTAGCATTTCAAAGATCAGTATATTTTCTTCACTGGCGAGTTATATCAAATGAAATTGCGGGGCCACAAGTTAAGCTTATTTTGCTTTTTCATTTCTACTAAGTCCGTAGTTCCACTAACTTCCTTTTCTGGATGCTTCCCTTTTATTTTACTTATTTTATTTTATTTTTTGTCACTTGCTTGTATGTTGTCTCTTGGCCACTTTTCTTGCTGCCTCAGTCATCACCTTCAAATATCGCATTTTAACAAAGTGCTGAAAGAATGACTTTATTTATTAAAACAGCTCAAAAACTTGACACGGAGGGAAGCGACAGGCGGGTGGATACTTAGGAGGGGTTGAAATAACATTCAACTAGTTCAATTTCAGGATTCTGTAACACAATCTCATTTAATAATACGGTCTGTCGGTTTGCTGTACAGAGGTGAAAAAAAAGCCCATAGCTTCCTTCCATGAAAGACAAAACGGCTTGCTTTGGAGGTGTTGGGTTTTTTTTTTTTCCCCCGACATGAGCTTAACACCCCAAAAACAGAGAAGTTGGGAGCAAACGTGAGTTCCTTTGAAAATTGGAGGTGGTGGTTCTGGTGTTGAAGAGCAAGGTTTAAGGCTTTAGGGTTTCCCACGAGCATGTGCTGTGCATCCTCACCTCTTACTGCGCTTCACTCTCTCTGTCATCCAAAGCACCAAAGAAAACCAGCAGCTGGGGAGAAAGAAAATCATTCGTTTTCGTATTATGCAGGTCCCAAAGCCACGCAGCGACTGGTCTAGGGGAGGTCTTGGAAAGTGGCTTTCCCGGGGCTGCAGCTGAGAAAGAAACCGTGAGGATCGGTAGAAAATGAAGAAAAAACCTGCGCAACCGTTGATAAGGAGACAAGGCAGCGGTGCCAATGGTGCTTTGTGGAAATCTTTTCCCCGTTGATGATCTTGTTATCCGTCTGCTTGGGAATGGGCATAATAGCGTTAGCCATTACTTTCTTCAACAAAAATACAGAGGCTTGAGTGGGAGTGCGAGCTTGCTGCCAAGGCAGGATAGGATGCGGTCCTGCAGCCAGCACAGCTTTCTGAAGTCTTGTGAGTTCAAGCAAGAGCAAATGGAGAAAAGCCGCCTCCACCCCTTCCCTTCCACTCGGGCTCAATAACACCAACACTTGTCGGGTTAAAGTCGAAGAAATTTTTTACGCTGAGGGCAGTGAAACGCCGGCACAGGTCGCCCAGAGAGGTGGTGGATGCCCCATCCCTGGAAACGTTCAAGGTCAGGTTGGACGGGGCTCTGAGCGACCTGATCTAGTTGAAGATGTCCCTGCCCACGGCAGGGGGGTTGGACTAGATGACCTTGAAAGGTCCCTTCCAACCCAAACTATTCTATGATTCTATGAGGTGGGGATGGTCAGAGACACCAGTCCTCAAGTCCCTCAAGACCATCTTGGGACAGTCGGAGTCAGGATGATGGTTACGTCTCACTTGGCTGCAGCAGCAACGTGACCTCTATTAATTCATTCATGGAATATTCACACTAACACGGTGTAAGACCCTTGAAAGTGAACTGAAAGTGCTTTTTTTCCCCCCCCCCCCACTGGAGAGAGAAATATTGACAGTTCAGTTCCTGTTCAGTTTAGTCACTCACCTGCGGTCTAGAAGTGAGAAGAACCGTTTCATGTTCCTGATAAAATGAGAGTTTTGTGGCAGATCATTCGGTCAGCAGGGTGACACCCTGACTTGCACATAAAATGCTGGTTGTAGCTGCATCAGCTGCAAAAGGGAAGCCCGAGGGAAGTCCTCAGAAACAGGGAGAGGAGCAATTTACTGGAGGAAATTGTGCGTTTTTCTTGGGTTCCTGGTGAGCGTAGGGATGCTCGACTCTCTGGAAGTGAAGATGAGTTTCTATCGCTCTCACCCGTAAAACGAGTAACGCACAAAGGTTTAGTTACTTTTTATGCTGCCGGAACGACGTAAAAGGGCATAACGAACCCAAATAAGACTTCTTGCTCCTCTTGCGTCTGGATTTGGGTTTGCTCTACTTTTCACCGGTATTCATCAGCAGGGCCCTTAAATGAACGAGGACCAGGCTTACGTAATCGTATGCACAACTTGACCTCCAACATGAGCATGCACCGCTCTTCAGTTGATTAGTGTGTAAGGACTAGTAATGGGCCACGCGTTTCCTAGAGGAGGCTGTTCGTTGTAGTTTGACTTTGAAAGCAACTTGATTAACGGAATAGTTTAATGGGGGGGAGAGAGAGAGAGAGAGAGAACTGCAAAGCAAAAAGACTTTCCCCCTTTTTACTTAATTATGAGCATTAGTTGAAGGAGCAACGGAAAATAGAGTTGTAAAGCTTTCCTTTCATGCGACTGTCTGATGCCCTAGAGATATTTTCCTTGCTCTTTTATCATTACAGCTAGGATCATCTTGTATTTTTAGTCTAATAGCTGCAGCTTAAGTAATTTGTATAATAGTTGGTAATAGCAGCTTATGCAAAGCAGGGAGCATATACCTTGTGAAGGAACAATGTACTGCCCTTCCTCGTGAAGACAAAATTAAACGCATGTCTCCAAAACAACCCACGTAGGAGAAGGGAATCCAGACAGCTGGATGGTCTGCGGCCTGGCTACGGATCTACAATATTCCTGTACGTATTGGAAAGAGGGGAAAGGCTTGCTCCATGGCGGAAGAGGTGCATAACGACGTTCTGGAAGAGGCTTCCTTTTCGAGTCTTCAAGGGCGAATGCTTCTGATGGCGAGGACAACTCGTGGTGAAGATCCAGTTGAATCCCCCAGTGCAAAAATTGTCATTAGTGCATAAAGAAACTCTTGAGTTATGGCAATGGTGGCATCTGCTATCCCAGGATAAAGGGAGCAGGATCAGCTTAGGCGTAAAAGTCCACTAAGCGTCTTCACAGTGTTTGATAGGAACAGGCTGCCCAGGGAAGTGGTTGAGTCACCATCCCCGCAGGTATTTAAAAGACGTGCAGGGACACGGTTTAGTGGTGGAACTGGCAGTGTCAGGTTTACGGTTGGACTCGATCTTAAGGGTCTTTTCCAACCTCAATGCTTCTATGATTCTAAGTTGGTTCAGATGTGGATCCTGATGGAGACCCGCTCACCCTGGCCTTTGAGTGACTGACACGTGCTCCACGTCTTGCAGAGTAGGTTCTGCAGGTCGTTGGCCTCGAGCACAGATTTATTGCTTCGACCGAGGTGCTTGGCTAACGCATTTGGCTCTCGAGTGTCCTCCTGGCATCAAATACAGGACTGCTCTGGGGAAGCATCAAAGTAGTATGGAGCAGTCCAGGGATTTTAGGCTCGCTTGTTGATACGTGTTCTTCAGGATGGCTTTCCCAAGCTTATCTCATCACGAAGTTGTCAAAAGGCACGGGGGGGGGGCATGACGGGGGACCGTGAATTTCCGTATCGATTCACACACACGTGTTTTTTTTTTTTTCCCTCTTTTTCTTGAATTAGAGAGCAACATCAGTAAATTCTCCTGGACCGCAGAACCTCTCATTGATATGTCAGGCCTATGGCTGGATTATATCCCGGCTACAAGGTCCTTTCTTTGATGTTAATGAAGGAGAAAACCCGAGGAGCGGGGGGAGTGCCTTCTGCAGCAATGAAAAAATAATGCATTTCTTTCTCTGAGGACACAAAGGAGAGAACGCTTCAACCCCCGTATCAGATGTTACCCTTTGAACCTGAAAATGTGGAAGAAATGTACTTTTATTCTAGCAGGTTAGAAAAAAATAAAAAAAAAAAATACACCTAGCCAGCAGAGTGTTCGTAATGTTGATCCCTGAAATTTAGACTGTGCAAGCCTGCAGAGCTGCAGATGTTTGCATTAATTCTGCGGCAGGGATCTTCATTTAAAGTCCGTGAACGACGTGCACGTGTGCAGTCTGGAGGTAGTGCATGAAAGCCATCAATCAAACGAGGGGAAAAAAAAAAATAATCCTGGAGGTAGTACGTAAAAGCCATCAATCAAACGAGGGGCGGGGGGGGGGGGGGGGGGAATCCAATAGTAAGCCCAGGATGGAAAGAAATCTATTCCCCACTCTTTTCCTGCCTTATAATTTTTACACCATTTTTGGGGAAGCCGGCATATATTCTCTTGCTGTCCTGTGCAATTGCAGGATAGAAATTTAATTATGGGTAACTTCGAATTGGGCGTATCTGCATACAAAGATCAAATCAGCACCCTAATGAAATCTAAGGTTTAAAATAACCTTAAAACCTTAAATAAGGTTTGTTTAAAATAAATAAGGTTTGTTTAAACTAAGGTGTGTTTAAACTAAGGTGTGTTTAAACTAAGGTTTGTTTAAACTAAGGTTTGTTTAAAATAAGGTTTGTTTAAAATAAGATGTACAATGAGCCTATGACATGACTCAGAACACTGAGGTTGTCCCTGGTTTGAATCGTGTTCGCTACGTGTCGCATAGGAATTAATCAATACTTCTGCTGACGTAGCAGGTTCGCTGGGTGATGCGATACAACCGTGAACCTTTTTTTATCCAGGGTTAATATCGATCTGCATAGAATCAGGGTGGTTAAAAAAAATACTGACTAGTGCATGGGGTTTGTTTTTCTTTTTTAGGATGGTAAACGTGACGTTTCCCTCTGAAGGAAATGAGTCTAAAAGAAAATTTACGGCACTTGCATAGGCCGTGGCTTTAGGGAGAGATTCCTGGTAAATGAAGTATACACAAACCATTTTTTAATCTGCCTCTCCTGGCTTGATTTGTATGCAGGCGGCGTTCACTCTGATGCTGAAGGTTATTCTATTTTTAACACCCTGCTGCTGCACTTTTTTCTTAATAAGGAGAGGTAAGTTCCATAAACTACAAAACATTTTATTCCAAATGTCAATTAAAAGAAAGGCTTTAAAAAAAAAAAAACCCACAAACAACCAACCTTACAGGAGCAATACATCTCCCAGACCAGGCTCTATTTCTTGACATCCGTTATTTTGACAGCACTTACAGCCCTCTTCTGAATACTTACGCTGTCGATCATCTCTTTCCAAAAAGCTGGCTCCTTTTAAGGGTTTTACTTCGTGTTTCCATCTTATTGCTTGATAACTCACCCAAGGTAACTACGGCGAGGAGGAGGAAGGCAGCTCTTGCCGGGAGAGCATGGGCAATAACCCCTTGCGTTTCGTTTTCTCTGCTGATGCAAGTTTTAATGCCACTCTTGCCAAGAGGGAGAGGTGCTCCGCCTCGAGAGGATGGAGTAAGGGACTCTGCTTGCTGCTTTATGGAGAACACATGGATGTCAAAAAACCTTTTCACGTTGTTCGCAGCCGCAGAATGTAAAGGGAATGAAAACTAGGGCAGGCGTAGCAAGTACGTATCCCGTCTCCTGCGAGCTGCTTGCTCAAAAAAATGCGGCGTTGGCTTCTGAGCAGCTTTGAGACACTGGCATGAGTGTGTGTGAGCAGAATCTGTATTTTCCTGGTTGGTTTGGTTTTTTTTTTCCTCCGGGTCTTACAAAGACTAGATGGTCTAGCCTAGTTTGGGAAGAGACTGTACTAACAGCCAGGATTTTAATCCTGCTTGACAGCGTAGCCCAAAGAAATGAAGTGGCCAAACCTATGTAAAACTCCTGTCAATAATCAGAAAAAGTAATTTTTTTTTGTTGTCGTTTTGTACTGTTACTGTAAAAACTGGGCTTTCTGTAAAAGCAACGTTGAGCATCCCAAACCTCATTCCCGCTACACCCACCCACTTTCACAGAATATCTTTTTATTTCAGTAGATCGCGGGGTTTTGGTGTTTTGTTTTTTTTTTTTTTTGCTGAGCACCACTTGGATATGGAGAAGCATCCTGTGATCTGTGAAAACGCCCTGTCCTGAACTGAACTGCAGCAGGGAGGGGTTGAGAAGAGGGGTTTGGTTTTTCTTTTTTTTTTGGTAAATTAATCCGCTTTCTCACATGCACAGAAAATGCCCACTCAGCGCATCCTCCCAGCACGCCACTGCAGGGCAAAGCCCCCTTTGTTTGCATTACGCGAAACTAAATTGCTTTTAAGTGTGGTGGGAACCGAAAGTACAAAAAAAACCCCTTTATTTAAAAAAAAGGAGACATTTCAAAGAGGCAGTTTCACAGTCATAATGCAGCAGTTGCTTATTCGTTAGGTTAATGAGATAGTTACATCCGCCAAGCATGACTTATGTAGAGGTCTTGCTTTATTTCTGGTAGCAAGACAGCGTGCCCACCCTAGGGTTTAAGTAAAGTTAAATTTGCAACTAGGATTCAAAGTGCTATTGGGAAGGATTTTCCGTATTGTGTTTTCGGGATATAACCGGCTTGATTATTTTAATTAGCTTTTCATACAGAGGGATTGAACGCCTTGCTACGGGAGACAGGCAGGACAGGAATAGTCATCGGGTCTGGCCAAGGTCCTGCATGTAAGACCAAACTTGTTTTTGAAAACGAATACCCAACGAACGCAGGCGCTTCTATGTCAAGACTCGAGGGAGGACATGTCCTGCCGTCAACAGCTATAAATTTTTACCTAATTCACTTAAACTTCATGACAGGGCTTAAAGTCCTATGTTCGTACGTGTTGGGTTGATGGTCTCTCTGGCAGCGGTCGATATTGAAAGACCTTCTCGTGGTCCTCTGCTTTCATCGTCGTCCTCCAAAACAGAAGAGGTGTATCAGCGAAGCTGATGAGGAATTTGCGCGATGTTCTTTACTTAAAGTGGTTTGGGCTGTTGCTGAATTTGCAAGTGGAAGGGCCTTTGAACTATTTCCTCCTTTTCCTCCCCCTACTACCTTCTGCAAAATACATTTTTAATTTCATTTCTGAACTTGTACTGTCAATATTTAAAAGCTTCGGGCTCTTCATTAAATAGTGATACCGACTTCTTTTTTTTTTGGGTTGGGTTTTCTTCCAAAACACTAACAAAAGGGTTAGATTGCTTAGTTAGCGGGATCTGTTCTTTTGCACGGGGAACCTATTGAACTTTTCGGAAGGTTTTCCACCTTCCTGACATTTTCACTGTCTAAACTAATTCTTACCTCCTCTGTATTTTCTTTATATTATTACTCAGCTTAACTTTGTGTACTGGAGTCCATGCCTCTGCCATGCTCCAGTGCATTACAAATTATTTTAAAGGCTTAGAGATCCTTTGCAAAGGCTTTGGGGTCGAACAGAACACGGTAGCTGTGAGTAATTCTGAGTTTTCCCCATGTGACGGGAGTTTAACAAATATGTCTTCTCACCAAAGCACTTTTTTAAAAAGTAAAAACATCAGATGAACTCGTAGGAAATCTAATTAATTTTTCATCGTGTGCAGAGTCTCTGGCATAATTACCAGAGCTGAGATTCCCCGCAAGCCAAAAAAATCAGCCGTGCCATGACTATTCATGCCGAGTGGAAACAACAAGAATTTAGGGGCAGGTGTCAATTTTCATTGACTTTGGGAGACGACTGTAGAGGCGGCAGGTTAGCCACCCGCGGTGCTGCTGCGTGGTGTTGGGGCCGGCCGTCTCTGTAGAAGACACTGCAACCGGTAACGTTTTTTGAACGGAGAAAAAGTTGCGAAACCTGATTGAAATGAGACATTTCGAAGGCAGCTTCAGCTCTGTAGGGTCGTACTTACTATAAAAGGGTTTTCCGCAAATAAACGGTGGCTTGATGAAAGCTCCTTGGGCTGTTAATATCCCACTCTCTTTTTGCCCTCATCTGGTTTTCATCAAAATATTTGACTCCTGAGCTTTCATCTGTTTAATATTTGGTACTGTACCATCATAATGTAGTTTGGATTCCTGTGCAAACGATGACCAGAAATGTGATCCTGAACAATTTTAGCCTGTTTATGGCATAAAAGACTTTGGTCAATCTGCTACCTGGGAGATAAGCAAATTTACAGACTAAGAAGTAAAATTATGTTCTGTTTTAAATAACTGGTTTGCTTCAGTTTTATTCCCAGGAAGAACCTCTACGCGTGGCTGAATTAAGTCCAGGACATTTGCAAATACGGAGCTGAAAATCCGTATTTTCATCCCCCTAAATCAATTGTTTTCTGGTTGTCATGGTATTAAAAGGAAATGAATTTCCAAATCGGGGGTAAAAGATGGATATGGATATTTATTTCTCATTCAGAAGCTCTTACCATGTAAGATTATGGTGGCTTATTGCTTAAATAGCTTCATATGGAGACTGTTCAAGGCAGCAGGCACCGTGGTACGATAAAGTATCTTAAGGACACGCTTCAAGCCGGAACGGAGGAGTTTGCACGTGGTTTGTCCTGTATGCTACGCTGTATTCAAGCGTCCGTAAAATATTCATGGTGTAAATGGAAATTGGCTGCTGGGTCTTGAGTCGGAGAGTGACTGCGAATTCATGTCTGTTTCCAAGTTTGTGTTAAAATGTGATTGTTTGTTGATAACTTTAATGGGATTTAATTAAGTTTATTTCCAGGACAAGGAAAGACCATATGGTCCCACTTATTATAAGCTGATTTAACTTTTCCCAAGGATAATTAAAACCAACTGATGTATCTGCCATATTAACAACTGCAAAGATCAAGTGTTTTTCCTCCTAGCTTGCTTACCGCTAACCTCACGAGCAGAATTCTCCTTTGGGATTTAAGAGCCGGTAATACTGCGTTCCTAACCCTTGGTCAGCCTTCCAGATTGACCTGCCTAGTGTTTCAGTCGGAGCTCCATTTTTGGAAGGTAAAAAACTTGTTCATCATTTGTATTGTGTGCGGTGTCAGTTCCCACCTGGACTACGTTTCTGGGTGAGGGCTGTGCTTCATTTCACGTGGTATTTCTTTGCGTTGGAATGGTATCTCATATAACTGTTTTTATTAAATGCGCCTTACAGCGTGCCCGCTCTTTAAAAGCAGGGATTTACGTTTTGTCGAAGCCCACTTAAATTTCGATCCGCTACCGACCCTCAGCATGGCAAAGAGATGCTGCTAGGTCACAGTTTCTGTTCCCTTGATTGTTCAAGGACAGCTAGTTGCCCCTGCAAAAAATAAATTGGAGTACAGCGTCTCTTCCAGAAATATCTAGTCTTGGTATCAAGACACAAGTGGCAAATCCTCTACCTCCCACGACAGTTTTCTTCAAAGCTCAATCCTACTTATCGTTAAGAGCATGAGCTTTGGCACTAATTTGAATCACCGACTGCAGCTTCTAGCCATTGATTTGCAATACAGCTCCTTCCTCTGGTTTTAAAGATCCTTTAATACCTGGTATTTTCTCCTCTTTAAGATACGATGCGCTGTAATCAAGTCGTCTCCGGGTTGTCTGTGTGATAAATGCAGGTGACTTTCTTCGTGTCCGAGCGCAAAAGGCTTTTTGTAAGCCTGGTGCATAGACCTGGCTTTATTCTGTCTCTTCAACCCCTTTCTCCATGTGCTAAAAGTGGGATGCTCTACCCTGATGTTGGCTTTGCTTCCGTAGAGGTGTGTTGTAGAAGAGAACCTAAAAAAAAAAAAAAAAAAAAAAAAAAACGGCGCTCTGAGAAAGCGCTAAATCTACCTAAAAAAGGGTCAGCAGGCTTATCCCGAGAGAAATGGGGTGACCCACGCCGTTTCGCAAGCTGTGGGTTTTCAGCCCTAAAAGCACTGATCTTCTCGGGACCAGTTGTGACGGGGGAGTGGAGGAAGCATCGCTAGAGCTGGCACGTTCTTGCCTAACTTCAGGCTGCAGAAGCGTCCTCTGCTGAGCAGCAAATACAGATGTTTGCTGCCAAAGCCAGATGACCTCCTTATTCCTCCAGGGACACATGGTCACGTCACTTCTTGATCTCCCTTGGCGTTTGGTCCTCACCAAGCGAAATGCGTGGGAAGCGGGATAACTGAGAGCATCTTTTCGGCGTGCCAGGAGCTCGGGGAGTTATCTTAAGCTGCTGCGGCAGGGTAAGGATGGCTCTGCAGCTGCTCTTCAAATGGCAGAGCTCTGCTGCAGCCCATCCAAGCAAGAGAAACTCTCCCGTTTGCCGCCTTCTGCACTTAGGGAAGTGATCGTGTCCCTGTACTTGGCCCTGGTGAGGCCGCACCTCGAACACTGTGTTCAATTTTGGGCCCCTCACTACAAGAAGGACGTCGAGGTGTTAGAGCGCGTCCAGAGAAGGGCAACGAGGCTGGTGAGGGGTCTGGAGAACAAGTCTGATGAGGAGCGGCTGAGGGAACTGGGGTTGTTTAGCCTGGAGAAAAGGAGGCTGAGGGGAGACCTCATCGCTCTCTACAACCACCTGAAAGGAGGTTGTAGCGAGGTGGGGGTCGGTCTCTTCTCCCAAGTAACAAGCGACAGGACGAGAGGAAACGGCCTCAAGTTGCACCAGGGGAGGTTTAGATTGGACGTGAGGAAAAATTTCTTTACTGAAAGAGTGGTGAAACATTGGAAGAGGCTGCCCAGGGAAGTGGTGGAGTCCCCATCCCTGGAGGTATTTAAAAGATGAGTAGATGAGGCACTTAGGGACATGGTTTAGTGGGTGGTGGTGTTGGGTCGACGGTTGGACTCGATGATCTTAGAGGTCTTTTCCAACCTCAATGATTCTATTCTATGATTCAGTTGTGACCTTGGGTTATGAAGGGGAGAGTGTGACTTTTCTTGCTCACTAGACCCCGCTGGGAAGCCAGGACTCAGCTTTCGAAGAAGGGCTTGTCTTTTTTTTTTTATGATTATTATTTTGTAGTGTTGTCCTGGAGGAAATCCTGCCTGCTCGTTGTGACAGCTGTCAATCACTGAGGTCCGATTCTACTGTTGCTGTCTCTTTGGATATCCAGCCCCGCGTTGCTTTAACACAAGTTCTTCCTTGTGTAATATCTTGTGGCATTTTCAGCTGTTGCCCCCTGTTTTCAGCTGTTGGCCCCTGTTTTCAGCTGTTGCCCCCTATTTTCAGCTGTTGGCCCCTATTTTCAGCTGTTGCCCCCTGTTTTCAGCTGTTGGCCCCTGTTTTCAGCTGTTGCCCCCTATTTTCAGCTGTTGGCCCCTGTTTTCAGCTGTTGGCCCCTATTTTCAACTATTTTCATCTAGTTATGGCTATAGTCATAACTTCCTCTGAAGAAACATGGGAGAAAAGCCTCTGAATAAAGGATTTTAAATGACTAAGCATGAAATAGGAACACAGCGTCTGGAATTATTGATCAATAAGCCAGCGTGGAGACCAAAAAATTAAAGGTGTGGGGCAACGGGGGGTTGATTGCTTTTGTCGGGGCAGCAAGCCTAGAGGCGGCGTGAGAGCTCGAGCACGTTTGTTGGACGGCCATGGAGAGGCATGTTACGGTTGCACTGTTTGAACAGAGGTCTCAGGGTTTTTGACTCTGCGTGTGTCCGTCAAGAAATGTTTGAGAACATGAGAGAATTTAGAAGATGGCGCCTCTGGCTTATTATCCTCCTTGGGTTTGTTGTGGCATCGGTTTTTACTGATCTCACGTTTGTAGCTCACCAAAGGATCAAGTTCTCTTAAGGAAATACTCGTATGAGCTTAGGGGGGGTCAACTTTTAAGTGTTTATGTGAGGTTTTGATTTTGCACATGGGGGAGAGCAGCAGGAAGGTTTCCTCTGCGTCTCGTCGTGACATTCTGGTGCATGCCCCGCAGCACTTGCGAACAGGATTCAAATAACGGGCAGTGATTATTTTTTTTTGCCTTGCAGCTCCAGGAAGAGAGAAAGACGCAGGGAAAAAAAGTGAGTGCAACTCCGTTGCAAGCCTGTAAGCTTCTCTGGAGATGTGCCGGCACAGCGCGACGCCAGTACAAAGGAGACTTGCTGTCCTTTTGTCTTGGTTATTATTTAATCTGTTGGTCTGATGGTGGGAAGAATGTCATCGTGGCGGTGCTGTCGCTGTGCGGTGAGATGAGAGCCCCTCTCTGCCCTCTCCAGCGGGATTTAAGTTTTCAAATCCTAAACAGCCTCTTCTTCTTTCATCGTTTCTTTCCCCCAGCCGGAGGGAGACGGTTTATTAAACAGAAGGAACAAATTGCGTTTCATTGTAGAGTCACCTGCCATTTGCGGAAAAAAAAAAAAGGGCAAAAGGAAGCCATCCAGCACTGCTGGGGTGTAGATCTTTGTTAATTGAAACGTCTCAAGGATATCCTTCAAGTTCTTTATGCCTTCCCAGCCTCCTCACCTTCCCGTGCCTAGCTCTGAATGGATATCCTGCCCATTTAGTAGGCACATTTTTTGCAAGAGGTATATAAAAGTGCAAAAGGCTGTAAAATCTCTCTATAAAATACCCAGATGGAAGGAAAATGTAAAAAAAACAGATGGCGCTTTTGTAACGTAGCATTTTATGGAGCTATAGAGTTTTCGCTAAAACATTCCTGCGGTATGGAGAGGCTTTCTGGAAAGCCACCCATCATATACTTTAGTAACGAGATGTCTGTTTGGAGGAGTTATTTTATGTAAAAAAAATTTCTTTTTTGTAAAGAGAAGGACTTAGCACTAGACCTACGTTGAGATGCATTCGCTGTGCGAAGTGGCCATGGCCCCGGAGCTACCTCTTCTGAAACACTAGCTGGCTCCTGCTGTCGTCGCTCAGAGGCCCATTGAATGATTCATCTGCTCCCTGCCAGACTGAAACAAGCTTCGGGGACAATTTTCCTTGGCGATGAAAGGATTTTTCTGTCTTCTTGGAGGAGGGACTTACAGGCAGGAGCCGGGGAGGAAAGCTGCCTGGGGTGATTTGTTGCAGGGCAGCGGGCTCAGCTGCTGAACAAATGTAGCTGAGGTGACCAGAAGGAAGGAGAAAAGTAAGAACAGGAAAAATGAGCAGTGTTCGTAACTCCGTGGATGTATTTCAGGGCAGCAGCAGCATCGTGATCCCCACATTGACCTGTCAGGGGTCATAGGACCTCACTCAGCGGCTTTGTATTGAGCCAGCAACTTCTGCTTGCTGTAGCCTGTTTGTCAGCCACAGCCTTACTTATTTTTTTTTTTTGGTAGCAGTCCCTAGACTTAGTCACGCTTTTAATTAAAAAATTTCAGGAGAAGGCTAGAAATCTGAAACGTGAATGACGGCACAGACAAGTTGTTACCCCTGCTCCTACTGACTAGCAATATGTCTTTCACCAATGTCTCTTGGGGTGTCTTGCTCCCTTTCCCCCCTCCTTCATCCTTCACTTTATTTACTGGTTCTCAGCTTTTGGTTGTTCCAACCGAAATATTTTAGGTGTAAACTGGAGATGATGTCTAATCATAGAATGGTTCGGGTTGGAAGTGACCTCTAAAGGTCAACTAGCCCACCCCCCCTGCCGTGAGCAGGGACATCTTCAGCTAGATCAGGTTTCTCGGAGCCCCGTCCAACCCGACCTTGAATGTTTCCAGGGATGGGTTTTTGCTCTTCCTACTTCAAGTGTTTTGGCCGAAGCCACGCAGCCGGTGGCAGAGCTGCAAGGAGGTGGATCACCGTCTCGTCTCCTTGAGGGTCAACAGTACCAGTCGCTGGGACGTGAGGGTGTAACTGGCACCGGAGAGCTGGTGGCTCTGCTTGATGCCTGTTGCATCGCGGAGCTGCTTTAGAAGCTGAGATTTCCACCAGCTTGACCAACGGCCATCTCCGGGATTGCGCTTGCAGCAAACGCAGCCGTTCATCTCGTGTCGCCCTTACGTGAGATCATGCTCACGTAATCCATGAGCTCATGGATTCATAAAAAAGATTGTTTCTGCTAGTTTGAATCGTGGTCCTGAGCTCATAAAAGTGACTTGAGTGACAGAAAGTTTAAACGTGTGGGGCTTGGGTTTTGTTATTTTTAGTGCAAAGCAGGAATTGCCTGATTATCTTAGATGAGCAAGAGGAGAACTAAGCTGTCAGGTCCTGTCTTTTTAAAGCTGTTGGTATCTTTGATAAACATGAGACCAAATGATCAGACGAGGGGGATTTTTATGCAGGGCTGGGCTAGCACAGCGAGCCTAACAGCTTGTATCTGTCTGCTTTCAGTGAGAAGAAACGTTGGGGTTTGTTTTTTTTTTTCCTATACCAAATCCTGAACTTCGTTCCAAACCATGTTCTGCTCTGTTGGTTTGTTCCTGCTGTCCCTTTCCACCTGACTGGCTTCTGCCCGAGGCAAGGAAAGTCTGCTTTCATCCGAAGCGTCAAGAGAAAAATCGCATTATCTTTGGAAAAAATGTTGGTCGCGTCGTGGGTACCTGTGAAATTTTCATGCACTCTGCCTTCAGCTGCCTCGCTGCAGCCGGGACGTAGCCATGGTGCCTCACCTTTCCTCCTCTGCCGTTTACACCCGTGGGATGCAGGCTTTAAAGGGAGCTGCCCAAAGGTAGATACTTGTCTATACAGCCTCTGTCCTAAATCGGAGCTGAAAATCAAGTCCCAGTGTGCTGTTCCGCATGACAGAAAGTGTATGGGGGTGACCGAGATAGCATGAATCTTAAGTAGTTCAACAGAGGTTGAAATTATCTTGCCATGGCTACGTGAACAGATAACTAACCTCATGATTTCCTAGTGTACCAACAGAAATTTTATCAATGGGGTACCCAGGCTTCTTCCTTTTTGCTTTTCAGGGCTCTTACTCATCCAGCAGCTCACCCAAAATCTGTCCTGAGCCACGCTCTGCAAGGGGGTCCCCAATTTTGAGTCCACCTGACCCATATCTTAGCGAGAAGCTTGTGTTGAGCAAAGGCGGGGGGGGGGGAGGAAGGAAAAGGGGTGTCCCCCCTTGAGTGATGGGGTGGGGAGAGCATTGGGTCACGACGGGTGTGCTCATCAGAGCATGCTCTGCGTGCTGTTGGGAGCTCCTAGAGAGAAGGTTCCCAGAAAGGTTGTGAGGGATCTGCTACAGCGTTAGGTGCACTCAGAAAATGATGCAACGGAGGAGGGGAGCTGGAGAGTTTTGCTGGGAAGTGGGGATAGCGCAGAGCGAGGAAGAGGCAGTGGAGGGTGCAGGACGGGTCTAAGCTGAGCCGGTGACATGAAGTGGTGGTGTGACATTAGCACGGCTAAAACACTGGAGCCATTTCTAGCAAGCCTGGCTTGTAACGAACGCATGAAGCAACTGGCGGGGTGGCGAGGAGGAAAGGGGTGGCTTTTGGGAAAGCAAGAAGATGTGCAAAGTGTTGGGGCTGCATCTCTTATTAGTGACAGTGGATGGGAATGCAATTAATATAACCTGTCCCTTGTCTTCCGGCACAGGACCCATCAGCAGACCCTGACCTCAGTCCTGTTGATCTGTGCTTGCAAAGAGGTTGGGGAGTCTCCATCCCTGGAGATATTCAAAAGCTGTCTGGACACGATCCTGGGCAACCGTCTCTGGTTGGCCCTGCTTGAGCAGGGCGGTTGGACCAGATGACCTTCAGAGGTCCCTTCCAACCTCAACCAGTCTGTGATTCTGTGAACTTCACTGGAGGATGAAGAACGGAGGTTTGTGAGGCCCAAGGCTGTAGCAAAGTGAAAAACCTCTGTCCAAACCCTGTGTGGTGATCCTCATCGTTACTGCTCTGCCCTAGTGTTCATCTTGGGCTGCTGTTCTTTGGGACGCAGCCGTCTGTTTGTTCCCTGTGTGTCTGCGTTGGTGTTTGTCAAGACTTTCACCGCGGTGAGCCGTGCTTGGTGATGAGAAATAGCAGGTTTTGCTTAACTGCTGGCCTCTTAAAAGACCTGAGGATAACATCCGTATACATGCACTTAAACTTGACCGCTCTCACTTTTTACCTCGGTTTTATCGGCAGAGTTTTTCATTCTTTAATTTGTACCTCGGGGTGAATTGGGAGATGCACTTGAGACCGAGCGGTCGCTTTTTCTTCCAGCCTGAGCGGAGTAGCCTGTGCCAAGCCCATCCCACACCGGCGAGCAAGGCCAGGCTATTAAAACGTCTCTTGGAGCTGGCTGTCAGTCTGGAGCGCGCCTCCTGCCACGCTGGCACAGCCCTCCCGCTCATGGGTGAGTAGGCAAATTCCTGCGATGCCTCTCTTTCTTCATTCAGTAAAGGGTCCTCCTAAGCGAAGTGGCAGATGGTGATACTTCCATGCCAGGCAGTGATATTTGCGACTTGGTGGTGACTTCACAACAAGGAGCAGTTTGCCCAGAAGTATGAGTTTGGCTTAAGTTCATTTTTTTTTTTTAATTATTTTTTTGCTGGATCCTGCACTAAAATGAACACAGCGCTTTCACAGCAGCAGACAAAGCCCCTAGCTAGGCTCTTTGCTAGGGTGAATCAAATTCTCCACATTACATTGGCTTAACTCGACCTAGTGAATGAGAAAGCTTAAATACAACCCGAATGGGCATTACTATTTTGGTGACACCTTTGAAATGAGAACTCAGTCCAGCCCAGGCTACTGCACTCAAAGGAGAGGGGAAGAATTGAACGTGGGTCTGAAGCTGGATTCTGTCCTTCCTGTAAAGCTCCTGTTTTCAGGTGAAATGTACCTTTTTTTTTTCCTCTCCCCCCCCCCCCCCCCCCCTTCTTTTTTCTTGCTCTTTTGGGATGTCTTCCATGGATACGGACCCTCTGCCGCAAAACAGATTGAGGCAAACTGAGGATTCCCGCCCCTCCGGCCCAAACCCTACCTTGACCCTCCAGAGTGGGAGAAGGCAGCAATGAGCCACTTCATGGAGGACTTCTTGACTCTCCGCACCCGCTTCTGGTTATTTCTGGTATTTTTTGTCCAGCTTCAGGCCGGTTGAGCCCTTCAATTTGTCCCTAAAATATCTGTGCGCTTACTGGGACTTCAGCTCAGTGGTGTCCCCTGCTGCAGAGCTGCTTTGGCAGCTCAGCTCTCCCAATATCACGGAGCGAAAAAACATTGTCAAGTCTCTCCCGCGGTGCTTTGAGCTCCTGCCTTTGTGTGCCAGAAGAGGTGCTGTGCTGGCCTCGTTTGGGAGCAGTCGGTCGATTTAGATCACGATGCTTTCTCAGTGTTGTTCTGCGTATGCATCCGTCGTTGATGAGGTCAAGGTTTTGGACTCGGATGCTTTCAAAGGAGCTTAGGTTGCCTCCTTAGCCCGTCCAACACGATATCCACCTCGCACCCTGCCTGTAGTTCATGAGATCTTATTGCATACGTGCAATTCCAGCTATGCCTGCGGTGTGTTCATGCAATTTGGGCTCAGAGTGGTACGTAGTGCTACTCGTACACCCATACGTCTTATGCCTGTGCCATGCCTCCAGGTGTTGCAACTCCTGATGCCCTACGTAAGGCACAAGGGAGTCGATTGGATTGCGAACCTCATGGAAAACTGATGTGCTGGATGAAAGCAGAGCTGGCAGCAGGGTACAGAGGGGTCTGACTGTAAGTGCCCTCACACGGCGGCGCCGTCGCTTCTTTCTCTCTATGCTTAGTGCAAAAAGAAAAAAAAAAAAAGGAGTCAAAGAGGTATCGTGGAGTCAAAGAGTTTGGGGCTGGGGTCTGTCCTGCACGGTCTGGCTGAGGGCACGAGCATTTTTCTCTTTGGAGACTTAAAAAATAGCAAGGAGTTCAAGGAAAGGGCGCTGCCGTGCTCCCAGGGCTGGCTGTTGATATTTAATTTAACGACTGTGCTGTTCGCCGTTCCCCAGCCTCTTTATGGACAATCTCCTCGTTCCCAAAGTGAAGGTTGAGGTTTTCAGGATCCTGTAGTCCAGAGAATAAAACAGCTGTGTTGTTCGTATTTCTCACCCTGCCTTGTCCAGAAGCTGTTGGGTCGACGGTTGGACTCGATGATCTTAGAGGTCTTTTCCCACCTTAACGATTCCATGATTCTATGATTCTATACCTGGCTGCGACTAAATTTTGAGAGTCGTATTTCTCTTGGATTGGTGGTTCACTGGCAGCATCTTTTTTGGGTTTGTTTTGATTTTTGTTTTGGGGTTTTTTTTTCATTTCACAGGCTGAGCTGAGTAGGTACTTTTTTCTGCTGCCTGCCTGCTGAGAGTTTATGGCATTCAAGACGACCTTTTTTTGGACAATTGAGTTAGTTCATCTTGTTTTATTTGCATTTTGATTGTCTACGTGGAGGTCATCTTTCATTACAAAGCTCTGCGCCGCAGACCGGGTCAAAACCCGGCATCATTTCTTGGAGATTTCCAAATGCTCATGGGGGTCCTATGGGGGTTTTAATCACTTCACCTTTCTGCTGTTTGCTCTGCAAAATCAGACCTTTCTCTCTTAACCTCGCGATAAAAAAGTTAAGGATAACTTTCAGACTTTTTGAACTTGCTTTGCCAAGTTTTTTTACTTTTTCTTCCTTTTTCCAGCTGGCTTCATCTTCCGGTCCGATGAACACGGCTATAAATTAGATCTCTTGCGTGTGTAGTTTTCAGGTGCTCTTCAACCTTTTTCTGCCCGAAAGCGCAGAGGATGCTTTTTTTTTTTTGGCCGCGGGGGTCTTGTGGGGACAAAGGCAGGCAAGGGAAAAGGCACTCGGATACAGTACAAATGGGAAAAAGTAGGAGAAAGCAGCAGGCTTGCTGCAGGTGCCCTGGGAAATAGGAAATGTGCGCGAAAGGATCATCTTTGGCCTGGACAGAGCCCGAACTGGAGTTCAAATTGCTGCTGGAAGAGCTGCCATAAAGTATGATTGCACTCTCTGCAGAGTCTCCCTATGCAGGGATGTAAGACGGATTACTCATTCAGCGATCCCAGTGCATCCTTAAACATAGGGAAGAAGCTAATTTAAAATGCAAGGCTCCTGAGTGCTGTTTGGTTGTTTATTGCTGGCTTGAAACCCTGTACTCTTGCTGTGGCTATCGTTGGTGTGGGCAATAGGAATAAATCAGACTGTTAGTTGACTTGCATGGGTCAAGGACTTTGTCATGGCCAATAGGAAACATCAAGACCGAAGCCAGCGTTCACCCGTACTGATGTTATTGGAGGCTTTATCGCATTATTTCTATTGCTTGGGGCACTAGACCGTAGTTTATCTCCGCTGGAAACTTGGCTTTCTCGTGAGCTGTGCCGAGCAGCATCAGCCTCCGACTTGCTCTGTAACGAGCAGCGTCAGGCTTTGATGTTTTGGATGTGTAAAACAGGCATACTAACAAACCCCTACGTCTCCGCGATCCCAAGCGATGCAGCTGGGGATGGAGCTTCGAGTAATGCTGACCTACTTTCCCCTCCGTCTGCAGATCTTAAACGGAGCCACATCTGCCGCAGCAGAAGTGCTCAGGGGTGAGGTGACTGATTTGGTGTTAGATATGTAAAAAGAGCCGGGAATAAAGGGAGTTATATCATTCCAGCAGCGTTTTTGCTGCCTGATGCTGACTGTAGGTTTGTTTTTTCTTTTCCCCTCCAGTCTGCCTTTAAGCCACTTTCTCTTAATCTCTCGTTTTCCAACCATTTTTAGTTACAAGAGCAAATGCAGTCAGAGCAGCGAGTGGCAAGCAGCACCTTCCCCCTCCCCATTAAATGCACAAAACGCAAAGCACATGCTTCGGTGCAAGACCAAGAAGCCCAAACTGAGATGCTCAAGTGAGGTAGTGGCAGTACCAGCCTAGCAGAGCTTTGCACTGTGACCTTGGGTGAGATGAACCTCCACAGTAGCCGTTACCGGTCCCGGGGACAGGAGGGCAGCAGCAGTGGTGCGAGTGCCGTAGGTCAGACTTTGCATCAGTTTAGGAGGAGTACAGACCTCAGGTTTCCGGGAGGACTTGCCCAGCTGAAAGGCAAGTTGGATCCTGAGGGCTGCTGAAATTCAGGATGAGTGGTTGCACGGCTGGCAAGTAGGTGGAGATCTTTCTAACTGGTTTGGCAGGGATCTGTAGGGTCATGGAAGGAGAGAAGGTTGCTTGGAGGTTGCCATTAGGCCCCTTTGACCATAAAACAGGCGTCAAATGTGTCTTTAGGGAGATCTGCGAGGGACGGCTGTCCTTTGCCTTTCTGCCTCCTTGTAGGTGTGGTGTGTCTTCGTCGGGCAGCCGATTCCCGTAGCCTGCTGTGATGTGTTCATGCGCTGCTCTCCTTGCCGGGTTCGCTGTTTCGGGGTGGGGAGGTGAAAAGGTTGGGGTTGGTACCTGTTGCTTGTTCTTCATCTTGTCATTTGCCAGCTCTCCCTGTTACTTTCCTCTCAAGCCTATTCTTCCCCTGTTAATTACACAGTCATCCTTGAGTAAATGAAATAATTAGTGTTTAGTACAAACAGCGCGAGCGTGCCCCTGGAATACCAACGAAGGTGGAGGGTTGTCTCTTTGATCGTGCCTTTTGGTGACCACACGCTCTCCTGGTTCTCTCTTGTCGATGGGTGCCAAGAGAAACACTGGCCCCTGCTCCTCCTGCGACATGCATTTCGGGATTTGGCTGGTGACAAGTCTTCTGCGGATGGATGGTGAACTTCTCCATCAGTTCATGGCCTACAGGCGTTGGTATGTACCTCTCCAAGAAAAACCTGCTTACCCCTTACGCCTGCTGTGGTGTGGCTGAATCCTACGGGAGGTGTCAGAGCTGTCCCTTGGCTAGGAGGATAAACTGCCTTGGTCTGGGGAGTCTTCTGCTAGTTAGTATAAACAGGAGGGGTTGCGTTTGGGGTAGCTTTAGCTGTTGTTGCATCCAGCGTGGTAGGTAGTGGTCAGGTCTAACTTTTCTTCAGTTTTCCCACGTGGCTTGTAATAATTCTGGCATCAAGAGAGTAAATAATCTTCTTTACTTTGCCTTATCTTGGAGTTTTAATTTTCTTGGTGACGCGGCTTCTGACCTTAAGGTCTGATGCTACTAATTGAGTGTCTACAACACCGCAGCTCTTTAGGTAGGCTCTTGCTTTTGCCAAAGCGCCTGGGTTAAAGACATTCCTGCGTTTCTCTAATCTGCTTGCTTCCTCTACCAAGTAAAACCTTGTTCCAGTCAAGGAGACAATGCTGATTTCCAAGTCTTGGGTGGGATTTTTTTGTTTAAAAAAGAAAAAAAAAAAAAAAAGAAAGAAAGTAAAATGAATCATTCGGTATGTGAAACTACAGAATCATTTAGAGAAGAATTTGTACCGACTGACAGGAGGCCTATTCAGTTGAATCAAACTGCAGATGCAGTCCCATTCATGCACTTTAAATGAAAACTGTCATTTATCTTCATTAAGTGTGGAGCTGACTGTCACCATCTGGATACCGTAGGACACTCACCCGTTCCCAGTGAGGCCGGGAGTTGCCTTGGCACTTGCGGCACGCTGTAGCTTTGCATGACTCTAATGCCTGCCCTCACCTTTAAGGGCGAACATTGACTAATAAGAGGTGGTGCAAGTCTTTGTGCTCGGAGATCCAACGGGAAGAAGTGTTTGTGTGGTCATGGCTTTAAAAACTTCAAGAATTGGAGCTACCCAAAACTCTTCTCTTGGTTTTGGGGGAGGGTTGCTGTTGTGTCTTGTTCCAGTTGAACCTGGTCCTCTAGTGAAGGACACTGGACGCCTTCTCAACTTATTTTTGAACTTGGAAAAATTAAGAAGAGCTTCCTCAAGAGGTTTTGGGGGGGGGTTTTGGATGCCTGTACGAGATCTTCTTGCAAAGGTGGAGCTGACAACCTGCTGCAACGCGGATGGGACAAAATGAACCGTGAGAGGGGTTTGAGGTTGAAATAAGTTGGCAGAGCACAGATGGATGAGCAGGCACTGGGGTTTGGGGAGGACTGCTGGAAGGGTGTGTTGGGTGCATGGGTGGGCTGTATCTCTGCCAGGACTGGAATATCTGGGATACCCACCCCCGTTGCAAAACAAGCATGACATGTCACGTTTTCCAGAAACCCTTGGGGAAAAGGGTGGCTTTGCCCAAGTTTAAGGCGTATGTAGGTCACTGTTCAAAATGATGTGTGGTAACCTTGATGAACGTGTCGATTTGCACGTGAGTCACGCTGCTTGTTCGCAGCTGTGGGTGCTGTCTGGTAATGACAGCACCTACGTGCATGACACTGAGGTTTTTTGGTTATTCAGTTGCCATGGATCTGGAGTTGCTTATTATAGCTGCTACCGATAGAGCAGGTAATGGGCTTTTCACTGTTAACAACTCTGCGTGTTTGCTTATTGCTGAGGGCTGGAGGCAACAGACTACTGGCAGAAAGGAGAGCGAGAATTATCAAAGCATGACCCACGGCTCGCTGTTTTTTCTGCCGAGTGCTTGTTGGGGGTGTGTGCTGAATAGCGCCTGTACCTTTTGCATGCAAGGCTTCCTCCTAAAAGCAGGTGCTCAGATCCTTGCCCTTTACCACCTTCCCTCTCTTGGCCGTTCAAACTGCAGACCTACCTGCAGCATCCCAGAATTTACCTGCAAAAACACAGTAATTAAACCCAAACTGATCTTGGCACCCTTTGGTAGCTAGTTCTCTCGCCTAACACGCTGCCTTCCTTGCTCTAACGCATTTATTCAGGAGAGGTGAGGAATAGATCAAGGCAAATAACAAATACGTTAAATAACTGAGCGTGCCTGCCAGTGACGTTTCCTAAAGACAGCAAGGAGTCGTAAACTAGTCGATGCTTCTGGTCTCCAGCGGGATATGTAAGCATCAACTGAAAGTAGAAA
The DNA here is from genome assembly GCF_965638725.1 of Aptenodytes patagonicus. Taxonomy (NCBI): domain Eukaryota; kingdom Metazoa; phylum Chordata; class Aves; order Sphenisciformes; family Spheniscidae; genus Aptenodytes; species Aptenodytes patagonicus. The sequence continues at coordinate 2,820,145 of NC_134976.1, forward strand.
GATCTCGGTTTCTCCCTCCTGGTGGGACCGTCCCATTTCTGCAGTGCTTTAAGTGGACTTTATTTCCCTCCCAGAAAGCTGGGATGATATCTTTCACAAGGCAGATTTTTTTGTCTGTTGGTAACTAAACTGTGTGAGATTTGTGGAGTTGGCTGCAGGAGGGGAAAGCTGTGCTTAGAACAATTTCTTCTGCTTTTAGTGCTAACGTATTTGTTTTAAATCTGGTTTTGAATCTCCTCTGGAGAATTCCAGCAAGTTCTGTGCGTATTTATGCAGAACTCTGATCACACTTGAAACAGTTACCGTACTAACTCCTGACAAATTAATTAAATGCATCTCTAAATTTCTGGTAGAGTTCTAACAGCCTTTTTATTGTTCTTTCTAAGATTCAGATTAAAATCATCTTTAATGTAGAGAATCTGTTGTAAACAATAATAAACTCCCACACGGTTAGAGCGAAAAAAGGATTAAATCACCTTCTCTGTGCTTCTCAGAACCAGCTTCAGACCTGCCAGGTTTGTGGAAAAGCTGCTGTGGCGAATTCAATTTGGGATTAGGGTCAAATGTTCTGAAGATGTTCCTCCATCTCCACCCTGGGGAGGAATAACCCCATGCACCAGGACGTGCTGGCGGGGGGGGCAACCAGCTGGAAAGCACCTTTGCAGGTAAAGTCCTGGCGGACACCAAGTTGACCACGAGCCACCAATGTACCCTTGCTGCGAAGGAGGACAACAGTGTCCTGGGCTGTATTAGGAGGAGCGTTGCCAGCAGGTTGAGGGGGTCCTTCCCCTCTACCTGACACTGGTAAGGCCAGTGCTGAGGTTGTGGAGCCTCCATCCTTGGAGACATTCAAAAGTGTTTGGACAAGGGGGGGGGGGGGGGGTTGGACCAGGTGACCTCCGGAGGTCCCATCCACCCTTGGCCGCTCTGCGCCGGCTTTGAGGCAAGCTGCTGGATACCGTTCAAAGGCTGGGATGAGAAATGCCACGGTTGTTACGTACTAGGATACATCTTCGAGTCTCAAAGTTGCCTCGTTTCTACTGATACTTCTGGAGTTTGGTGCTTTTGCATGCAGAATAGTATCCATCCCATTTCAGCTTAAACACAGGCCTTTAATCAACGCTGCAAAAAAAGCCCCGAGAAATATGTACTGCAGGCTTTTAATTCTAAATAAATATTGTCCTCAGGAGCACATTTAAAGAAGGAATGATTCTTACGAGGCACAGCAGTGATGCTGATGTAATTTTCCGGTCTTCAGTGCCTGTTTGTCACACCATTTTGCTGTGCAGATTTAAAAAAAAAAAAAAAAAAAAAAAAAAAAAAAGACAAAAAAGCTAGCTTTTTAACTAGCGTATAAAATGCGAGACTCATTAATAGCAGGTTGCGTGGAAGCTGTTGGCAGCCTGTTCTGGGTGACAATCTTTGCAGACCTCTCCCTGAAGGTCTGTCCACCTCCCCAACCCTCCTCTTAGCTATAGGAGGGCTCCGAGGGGGGCAAGTCGCTTTTTTGGGAGGCTACCGCAGCACGCTGATGTTTTGAAGGAGGCTTTTTGGTGTTTTAAATGCTGCGTGTCAGGCAGTCTGCTGCAGTTGGCAGTTCAAAGACCCAGCCTCTCCAAAATAATTCATCTAACTGTTTGGGAGTCCTTGGTTTGCTTTCTGCTCCTGCTCCCGAGCCGTAAAATAAGGTTAACAACGCATCTGTCAGCCTCGCAGGGTAATTTCGTGGATTTTTTTTGTCCAAACAGTATGTTTTGCATAACCTAATCGGGTGGTGTTCATTTTTTCTAGGCATGCACTGTGCCACTTTCGTTTCTCCTGAGGAAACATTGCGATGCACTTAGCAAAACTCTGCCGAGAGCCCGGGGACTCTCGCAAGTACAAGGTGATATCAAAAGAGTAAAATCCTTATCATCAAAGGAAACAGCATCCAGATAAGAGCTCAGCATCATGCATTCTCCAAATTGCTTCTTTATGCGGTGCTTTGCCTGGTGTTTATAGGCTAATACCCGGCACCCAGTTGTCCCCATCTGCTGCTCACAGGAGAGAGGATCCATCTCTGCGTGACACCGTCTCCCAGCAGAGCTCATGGGCGCAGGTTTCCAGTGCTTTCCCTTCTGCGAGTTGCAAGCACGCAGTAGAAAAGCATTTTCGTACAAACACGGTTATATAAAATCACAACGGTTTGCACAAGGGTATTTCACGTTGCGCGCCTTCGGCGGCGGCGGCGGGTGCTGAGAGCGTTGTGCAATGGCAAGGGGATGAGGGTAGGGCTCGATTTTTTTTCCCCCTTGGGAAGAGAAGCCTCTTCTTGCTATCTTGCTGCGCCAGCCGCTGAAAATAAATCAGTTTGTTGGCCTGTGGCACCACTAAGTATGTGTCAATCAGGTAATGAAAAGATCCATTCTCACTTAATTTGCTTCGAAGCTGCAAGACTGCCTCTTGTAGCTGCTGCAGCATCTCGTATTGGCCCTCATCGATTTTTTTTTTTCCTTTTTAATTTTTTTTTTCCCCCTCAGCAATGTTACCTTTCATCTTTAAATCAGCCAGGAATAGGTAAGCTGCAGCCAGAAGTGGAATCAATCCATATTTTTGTGGGCGTTTCAAGGCACACGGGGAAAGCGGCTGGAGAAAAAAAAAAAATCCCCTTCTCATTCATTGTCTGGTCCCATGTTTCCCCAAAATGCTTGAGGACCTTGGAGGAAGTCATGCTAAGAAGGGTTGGAGTCTCTAGCACGTACCTTCTCTTATTTAAGGTGTTCTCTTTTTTGTTGTTGTTGTTGACTTTTAACGCAACAACAAAGCCTGTGTTAGAACATGGCTTTTGCAGCCTAACCTGTTTGAAGAAAATCAGCATCAGGGTTCAGCGCAACTCCGTGTTGATCAAGTCTCAGATATTATCCCAAGCGTCAGCTCGTGTTTAATTGCCTTGAAGATGACTGCTTATTGCAATGGTATTTCAGGCTGTCCTATAAATGTTGCATGTTTATGATCTGCTTCTTATTAAACCCTGACCTTGTCATCCAGACCCAGGGACTTTTCCACATCCAAGGAAGGAGCTGTAATGCTTTGCAAGAAGTCGAATGCATTTGCAGCTCCCTTGCCTAATACAAGTCAACATTATCCTCAAGGGCAGCTCCAGTATTTACGGCTGGTAGACCTCTGTAGCTTGAGGCTTGCTCCAGCGCAAGCTTTATCTCCACTTCGGACTTTGCTGCCTCCGTGACAGCATGAGGAAGGTGCAGAAGCTTTTCTTCTGAAATACCTTAGAGGAGCTCTAGCTCGCCTAGATCTAAGCTACATTTTGGATGGCGTGCCCCGAAGTGGGTGTGCACGCATGGCTTCTCTTCTTCCTTCAAGGAAGGCACAGACCTTTAAATTTTAAGCCTTTTTCCATGCTTTAGGTAGAGCCCTGATGGAATTCCAGGTGTAAAACTCAGCACCCCTTTGGAAAGCCCACGGTGCCAACGATGCCAGGCTGGGCAGGGTGCTGTGAGCAGACAAAGAAACCTCATGCTCATTTGATCACCTCTGGGATGCAAGACAAAAGCATCTCTGCAAAGCGGGAAAAAACCAGATACAGATTTGGTGGGTTTCTTTCTCCCATCCTCTATGGACACATCTGTGTTTGGCTGAGGTCGGGAGGGCGCACCAGCGTTGGGAAAAGATGCCAAGAGCCGTTCCCTGCTCTGACGTGGGTTTGGGATGGATTCTGCTCCCTGGATTCGGATCTGGGAGCAGCCGTGCTATGGGGCACTGGTTTTTCTGTTCTTTGGTTTTATCAAGCAGTTTCCGCCAAACTGACAAGCAGAATAAAATATTCTGGAAAGCAGAATAAACCCGAAGCCTCTGGGGGGCAAAGCTCTGCAGAGTGCAGAAGCATCATCTTGGTGACCTGGTGGCCGGTTCTCCCCTTGAACTCGAATGCTTTGAGACATGAAGTGGTGTTTACCAGCTCTGCTGCAGAGCCTTTTCTCCGCCTTCCCGCCGCAGTGCTGCCTCTGCCGGATCGCAGGCAGCGTTGAGGCTCCTCTCCCCCGGGACAGCTGGAGGTGGAGGCTGGTTTCGTGTTTGTTCTTGGCATGCAAGCTTCTCTCAGCAAACGCTCGGCTCTCGCGCTCTCAGGGGTACGCGCTGCTAACCTCAAACTCATTCAAATGCGCCTGACGCCTTCCCATCCCAGCTTCTTTCTGTTTGATCTCGAAGCAATTAATTTCGTCCTTCAGCATCTCATCCTCCCAACTGAACTTCTTCCAAGTGGGCTAATTATATGCCCTCTCGTTACGGTTCTGGCAGTATCCTGGGGAGCACTAGCTCCTGTCCCCATTGCCACCGTGTCCCACAACTAGGCTGTTTTAAACCACCCGTCTGTTGCCCCCTGTTCCCACCAGCCAGGAGGGTTGTGAAGAAGTAGCCACTAATGCCACACTAAGTATCAGACCTTCAGGATGGAGGTTGCAAAGCCACAGGACCTGCAAGGTGCCCCCCCAGGAGGGGGCAGCAGGTAGGCAAGGGCAAGGACCCACGGTCTTTGGGCAAGGACCCACCGGTTTTGGGCAGGAAACTTCTTGCTGCCGTAAATTTCAAGCAGCAGCCACGTTGCTGTGGTCATGAGTTTGATAGACGTAGCAGCGATGCCTTTGCCGTGCCAAGAGCTGCTTCTACAACAACAGACCCATCGCTTGGTCCTTCTGGTCCCGTTTTAAGAGTGAATAGGCAAAGCCTGAGAAATCAGAGGTGTTTTGCGCTTGTGTCCTTTCCTAGAGCGGGAGAGAGGGTCCTTCAAGATGAAGCTACGCCAGAAGATGCTATCCTCTATGCTGATGGACATCGATGCTTTCCTAGTGCGGGAGCCAGGGTCCTTCAAGATGAAACTGCACCAGAAGACGCGCTCCTCGGTGCTGATGGCCGTCAAGTCCATGGACCCAACTGGGATCGGAGTAGCGTGAAATAAACCACGCAGGGTGGGTATCTTTTGCTCTACAGACTTGCTCCTATTGACTCGCATCCCTTGCCGGTGTAGACGTAGCACGCCATCACGTGGGCTCAGATGGGGAAGGGGGGGGAAATCTTAGTTTGGTTTTGAAATCCAGCCTGGCTGACGGTGCCCTGGAAGTCAACTGAATTAGCAGCCTCTGCAAAGCATCAATTAGAAGCACTTACAATAATATCACGTTGCCAAAGGGCGGAGAGGTTGCCCCCTCGTAACTTAGAGCAGTGAACCCCACAGGGCTTTGAGCATTATAGAATTATTTTGGTGTATTCAGCCTTTTGGGGCTATTAGTCTTGTTGGACTATTTTAGTTTGCAGGACGCATTTGAGTCGGTATTTTGCTCTTTCCCTTTTTGATTAGATTAATGAGATGCCGCACATGCGGCTCTTGCGCAATAAACCCCCTGCTAGCTCCTGTTTCATCTGCAAATTGTTCATGAAGGAAAACAAATTGTCTGTGGGCTGTGTTAATATAGCATGCATTAGAAAAAGAGTTTTATTTCCTCCCTTTTTTAGTGACCTGTAGATCCCGTGGTGGAGCGGTATCCAAATTACAAAGTTTTTTGGGCTTTGCTAAAGGGTGGTTTCAATTGGAAGAGGTAAGTATCTTGCTTTCCTTGTAAATCCTATTGCCTTCGGCTAAATGGCACAATGAGCTAATAGCAAGTGTCTATAGACATTTGTAAGTAATTAAGCAATAATGTATGACTGCGTTCCATGTTCCTGGTGTGCGCTAAGCTAGAGATCGTTTTTTTGAAGTAGTACTGATTTCTACTGAAAACGGCTTTTTCTAGACTGGCTTTCTCCTTTCTCCTCCTCCTGCACTGGAGGAAGGGCCGTGGATTAGTTAAAAGAACTCAGAAACTTGAATAACAAGTGCAGCTCTCGTCTGTGAGAGGCAGGAGTGGATGAGAAGAGGGAGATGATTTTACAGCCTGAGCGCTGAATGCTGCATTTGGCACGTAAGTGGCATTTTTAGAAGGCTACTGAAAAAATTGGAAGCGATGCAAGGACGAAACACCAAAATGGCATGGTAGCTTACAGAAATGGCTGGAGGGAGACGGACTGGGAAAATGCCAGCTGTTTAATCAACAAAACAAAAAAGAAAAACCAGAATGGCTTGAAGTTGAGGGGGAAAATACGGCGTAAAAAGCCCTCTGACCCGCTGGAGTAAAGCACAGCAGGATCTGACAATTTGGAAGATAAAGCAAGACAAACTTGAAAGGGAAAAAGGTGTTTTTTAATGGAGCTCTGGCTGCCCAAAGGGACAACCAGCTCAGTTTGAAAAGCTCAGGAGGTCGAGCGATCAAATAAAGCATCTTCTAGAAGACGTCCGAGTGCGTGCTTTTGGGCACGGTGCTGAGCAAATGGAGAATTCATTGGATTAATTAATCTAACAGCTGCAGTGCTGTCAGCGGTCAAAGCTCTATGAGAGTTTAGACATAAGGCTGTCTCTTGTGCGGTCTTGTCTTGGTGCCAGATGTGGCTCGGTGAGTATTGGGTGTCCAAGCCCAACATTGGACTCATTGCCCCATTACTACAGATGTGGGAGCTGAAGCACTGAGTCTCTCTGAGCCACTTGGCCATCTCCACGTCCTCCAAAAATCTCAGTTTCCCAGCATGAAAGGTCATGGTTTGGCCTCCAAGGTGACGTCTTATTGGCTTTTTTTAGCGCAGCAACTTCTGTGACCCAACGTTTGGTGCAGAACAGTGACACAGTGCAAGGCCGCGCGCGTAGGGTTGAGCTGGTGTCTCCATTAAAAGCTGCCTCTGAGCTTTGCAAATGTTTCTGGGGTGTTTGTTGACGATGTCTCATGTGGTATGTCTACCTCTTTACCAGGTGCTAGCATAATGCAAGTAGAAACTTTTTAGTCTTGTTGAGAACCAAAGGACCCGCAAATGTCTGTTCAAAAAGTGGGAAATTCTCCTTTTTCTGTATTCAACTAGCAATTTATTATTATTATTATTATTATCATCATCATCAGTTTTGCAGTGGGCTGGAGGGGATCATCCGTGGGCCTGTGCTATTGCTCTGCCCATATTTGACGTGATTGCTTCTAAGGCAGAACACTTTGACAATGTTATTTTTTTTCTCCCTTGGAGACAGGGGGAGGAAAAATTGTGGCTGGCTGAGCCCTCAACACGTAGTCACTGAAGTGTTTGTGCTGTTTACATAGTGGCTAGCTGCAGATATTTCTCACAGTCAAGGCCTAATTAATTCTAGCTCTTGAATATAAGAGTAAACACAAAGGGAGCGCATATTTAATGCATTATTCCACAGCTGTAATTAAATTAAATGAAAGCAATTTTCCATCAGCTCAGGTTACAGAAAAAGGGAAAAAATTCTTGGCTGGATTGCTGCAGCAATTATTATAAGAAATTAAAACCCTTTTAGTGAAATAATGAAATGTTATTTTGTATTGGGGAAAAGAAAAAAAAAAAATCCAGGATTTCGTTCTGAAAGCTGACAGGTTATTACGGATTCGAGGGTTGGCCTTGCAGGAGAAACAGGAGCTCTAATTGCAGTTTCACTTGCATTTAACGGAGCACCTGAGCAATTAACAGCTGCTGTACACAGGTGTACAAGGGCTCCCACGCTCTCCTCCTTGTTTCCATAGCCTGGAAGGGACTGTCGATGTTTAAAGGACCGATGATGGTCCAGGAGCTGCTGTAGGCATCTTCAGGGGGAGGTCTCTTGCTTAAAAACTGTGTTCTTTGGGTTCCCTTGAACTGTTGGTGGCTCAGGGTGGCTTCCGAAAGGACTGGACGCTTGCAGGCATGGCACAAAAGGAGGACGGGAAGGACTTTTTCATGAACCTTTTGTTATTGCCTTAAAAGAGCTGTGCTGTAGAAGGCTTCTCTTTTGGGGTAAGAGGTGGGTCAGGATCCTGGGCGGGGACTTTGGTTGGTGCTCTTGACATTTCTGCTCTTGTTGCCATCCCTTCTGTACATAGAATCATAGAATCATTAAGGTTGGAAAAGACCTCTAAGATCATCAAGTCCAACCGTCGACCCAACACCACCATGCCCACTAAACCATGTCCCTAAGTGCCTCATCTACTCGTCTTTTAAATACCTCCAGGGATGGGGACTCCACCACTTCCCTGGGCAGCCTGTTCCAATGTTTCACCACTCTTTCAGTAAAGAAATTTTTCCTCACGTCCAATCTAAACCTCCCCTGGCACAACTTGAGGCCATTTCCTCTCGTCCTATCGCTGGTTACTTGGGAGAAGAGACCGACCCCCACCTCGCTACAACCTCCTTTCAGGGAGTTGTAGAGAGCGATGAGGTCTCCCCTCAGCCTCCTCTTCTCCAGGCTAAACAACCCCAGTTCCCTCAGCCGCTCCTCATCAGACTTGTTCTCCAGACCCCTCACCAGCCTCGTTGCCCTTCTCTGGACACGCTCCAGCACCTCGACGTCCTTCTTGTAGTGAGGGGCCCAAAACTGAACACAGGATTCGAGGTGCGGCCTCACCAGTGCCGAGTACAGGGGCACGATCACTTCCCTGCTCCTGCTGGCCACACCATTTCTGATACAGGCCAGGATGCCATTGGCCTTCTCGGCCGCCTGGGCACACTGCCGGCTCATGTTCAGCCGGCTGTGAACCAGCACCCCCAGGTCCTTTTCCGACAGGCAGCTTTCCAGCCACTACACTGGGATATCTCTGGGTCCAGCAAGGGGCTGGAGACCTCATGCTCCACTTTCACCTCAGCCAGAAGAAGAGAGGTGGAGAGATCCTTGTCTCATGCTACGGTAGTGACTTGGAGCAGGGAGTGGGAGACCTCTTGCAGGTGCTTTGGGACCCCCTTGCAGGCATCTCTTTGCCAGCCATGTGGACTTGACCCCCGTGGTAAAAGAGGGGTTTGGGGGCAAGGAGAACAGGAATCTTACCTCTAGGCTCGCTTATATGGACCTCATCGGTTGAGTAGGACTGTCTTATGGATGAGACGGATATTTTTGGTTGCGCTCTACCCTTTGGAGGCACGCGATTTTAAAAAGTAAATGCCACGCTGCAGGCTGACGTCGCATTATCTCCATTGGTACTAAAACCCAACCCGGCTGGGCTGAGCAGAGTCCCAGGCTAGCAGGCGGCAGCAGCAACGTGGGCTAGTTAGCAATTAAATGTTAATAAAGCCCGTCAGTTGTGGAGCCACAGTGTTAATTTTCGGTGAGCACGTGGAGCTCGTTTCTTGCCACGTTGGCCCGGCAATCCTGAATTAAGTGAGTTTTTAGGTCTCAGACTGTTTGCTGTGATAGTGGGGTTGGTGGGGTGGGGTTGTACAATATACCCGTCAGAGCGATGAATCACCTGCTAGGTCTTAAAATTTCATCCCCTCCACTGAATATGCAAAGGGGACTCAGGTGCAGGCAGGCTTCAGACAGAGAAATGTCCGAGTCAATCATCCCTTTTAGTAAGATATTTAGGGGGGAAATAAGACCGCGGTTTGTTGCCATAGGCAAATTTTCCATCCCGGCAACTAATTTGCCGCTCCCGTGTATGAGGAGCGAATTAAATCCTAAATTGAAAACTTAAATGGAAGCACTGCCCTGTGAATTTTTCATTCCCTAAGTGAGCTGGCTCATCTCTGCTCTATTTGTGTTCTTTTTATCAGGGCGCATGTCAGTAATAATTCATCCTTCTTTGTTAGCTGAACCTGGATCCCTTGCCGGGCCGGGATGTACGTCGTTGATGTACGGGATGCTCTGTGGCAGGCTGAGAAATACAGCTTGCACGGAGTTGGGAGAGGCGCTTAATTTGGCTGGGCTGGGTGCTGCTGGGAGGCGGGAAACGGTCCCATGGGAGCTCGATGGCTCTGTGCTCTCTTGTACACTTAACGGGGAAACACATCTCGGAGCAGGGTGAGATCCGGGTCCGTGCTAAGCGGTGGCAGCCCTGCGGAGAGGTGACTTATCGAGCCCCGGTTGTAGTTGTTGTGTTGGGGTCCGTAGTTTTGAAGCTGTAAATAATCAGTGACAGCAGCGAGGATGTCGTTAAGAGGGAGGAAACGATGCTGGTCAAGCAGACCTGGACACTCAAGGTTAGGGAGGTGCAAGCCAACATGGGAAGCGAAAGCCACAACTAATGTTTCTGCCCTGACATTTTGTTTATTTGTTGATATTAAACGGTTTGACCTTTCTGTCCTGTTCCCATGCTCACTCCTTGTCTGCCGGCAGCTGATGCTCTCAGAAGAAATAAACAATTTGGGTTATGAAAGAGGGAGGAGAAATGCCTGGAGGACCTCTACCAGTGGTGCTCAGCTGTGCGAGAAGAAGGACCTGCCAGGTTCAAGGTCCTGCAGCTCTGGCTGGGCTGGGGATTGTATGTTTTCGAGGTAATTTGGCTTAAACAAGTGGCATTTTGGTTGGCAAGCATCTTGCCGGTCTAGGAGGGGACTAGCATGCCAGTGCTGGATGTGCGCTACAGCAAACCCAGTCCGGTCCCCAGGGCTTTGCGCAGATGGGAGCGGGGAGGTGGATCAGCCGATGCAAATCAGCATCGCAGGCTTCGGCGGCGTGGTGCGAATGCAGCCAAAAACCATCTGGCAGCAGGGAGGGAAAGCTGCTGGATAGCGTTTCGGTGCTGAGGAGTTGGCATCTTGTTCGAGTTTTTCCTCTTCCCCCTTTGCTGGAAGCCTTTCTCTTTGCTTGACAGTTAATCCTTGTCGCTGGTTTATACTTCAGCAGGTTTGTCCTGTCTGGAGGAGGTGACAGGAGCTGTGAGGAGTACAGAAGATCCCAATCCGTGGAAATAACAGCCTTTGCTAACTCAGCAGCATCCCTTAACTGTTCACTGAAGAGAAGAAGAAAATGCTAGAATTTTGGTCTGAAGAGTTTTAGGTCTTGGATTAAAATACAGATGTCACGCTTGACCTTTTGTATCCTGTACCACCTTGGGGCTCGAGGAGTTTTCAGCAGCACAGGAGCTGTTGCATCCTGGAGCCCCTCTGCAGAACCCCAAAAGCATCGAAACGTTCCCCAAAGTGTGGCCACTGATGGGGCCGGTGGGGCGGAGCCGCTCTGGAGAGCTGGCGCGCTGGCCAGGCACTTTCCTCTGATCTCCAAGCTGGATCTCCCACTTGGTTGGACCTCCGCAGTGTTTTTTGGAGGAGATCCCCTTCCCTGCTCTTCTCTGCTGCGGTCGGAGACGTTTCTTGTTCATTGCTGGGGGAGACTGACAGATGCTCAGAAAAATATGGAAGACCCACCATCTCCCCGGCTTAACTGCCCCAGGAGTGGCCAAGCGCAAACCCCAGCAAGGACCTCAGGGGTGGACACTACGCCACAAGCATCTGCAGTTGAGACGTCTCCCATCTTTGCACCCTTATCCCCTGCCAATGCAGCGGAGGTAACTACCTGCCTTGTTGAGGGGCGGTGAGCGTGGGCAGGCTTGGTGGAAGAGGAGCCCAAGTCCTCTAAATTTGCTGCGGCATCTGTGCGTGAAGAGCACCGGAACTAGATTTTGGAGGTGACACCAGTGCCGCCGGCTCGCACGGGTCTGTGTCCTCAGATTCGGCATCGCGCTCTCCGTGCACCGAAATTAAGAGGTTGAGGGAAAAACTGCTTCCAGCCACTCCGTAATTATGCTTTCAAGCCGCAGAAGAGCAGGGCAGCACGTGTTCTCCCCACTGCTTGGTCCTTTCTCTGGCCACCACCTACCTGCTGAATTGTGCTTTTAAATAGAGACTACGCTTTCTTTGCCAGAAGTGCATTTATAAAGGAGAGGAATTGAAGGCAAGTCCTGCTGACCTGTGCTGCTAAATTTGCCTGCTTGCGTCTCGTCTCGTTACCAGAAAAGCAGGGGGGATGTCCACACATTTTCTGGTGCTGAGCCCAGAAGCTCCTGGAGGGCACGGCACGGCCAAGAGAAATGCTGAGCAAGCGGAAATTGCCCAGGGTTAGCCACAGCCCGGGTGCTTTTACCTCCCCTCTCTCTTAGTCTTTCAGGAATGAAAGAGCTCAGCAAATGGAGGAGCTTTCTGGCGCGCTGAGCGAACGCTGGGCTGCTTTGCGGGAAGCATCACCTGGCCTCTTCCGCGTTTGTATACCCAGAGCGTGAAATACCTCGCTGCGTTAAAGGCGAACACCGCGCCGAACCTTTGGAGTTGGGTAATAAGCCCAGGAACGAGAAAGCAAAAATCGCAACTGCTGATACGGTGCAACAACTTCTTCCGCGCGTTCCCTGAAGCTTTGGTGAGAAACGGGGAAAAAAATCCCTGGATTTCTGTACCGTAAGGCGTCACCTCTTCTCTCCTCTCCTACGTGCAAGGGGAAGCGCACGAGGGTGCTGGGAATCTGGGTCACCATTTTGTTATAAAGTTGCTTGCAGCGTTCGTGGGTTGGGACGGAAAGGCAGCTAAGAATAAAAAAAGCAATGTTCCCGGCTTTGCAATGCCGCTTCGGCTTTAAGGTGTTGTCGGAGCCCCTTGCCGCGACTTAGCAAGCTGTATGATCAACCAGCTGCAGGATGTTTGCTCTCTCGTTGCCTCCCCCGGGGGCGATGCGCAACGGTGTTTTGCTTTGGTAGGGATTTATGTCCTCTATCATTTTAGTACATGGCACCTTTTTTATTATTATTTTTTACTTCCTTCTGTTGGAGCAGAAAACATTGAGACTCGCAGCCCGAAAGCGGGAGTTTTGATGATGCTGGAAAACCCAGCCCGGGGCCATTCTGCTTTAACGGGGGCAGCTCACAGCTTTTTGTCGCAGCCGGTTGCGCCCGTGGCCCCGTCGATGTTTTGTAGCGCGATACCGATTTCGGAGACTGAAATAAACATTATTTTGAGGACTGCGGGAGGTGAGAATCCAACCCGAAAGGATGCTGCCAGTCCCGCGGGCATCTCCTGGAGAGGCAGCCTCCGAGCCAGCGGCCTGTACCTGGGAACAGATGCTATTCTGGGAGCTCAACAGCTAAACATAGCCCAGCTCCCTGCGTTTAAACAAGCTGCCAGCTCCTTGATTTATGGGAGCAGTAGCTCTTGCTTAATGAGTACATTTGGGCGGCTGCCAGACCGCAGCATATGTGGAAGCGGTTCCTTTCGGGGAGGGGAAAAAGCTGGAAGTGTGTGTGTGTGTGGGGGGGGTTGCTGAGCGCTTGCAAGGGAGGTTTGACTCTCTGGTTCTCCCAACCCCCTGCCCTATAAAAACTGCTCTGCCCGCAGCGTTGTGGCTCGGCAAATCTCCTGCATGCCTTGGGCAAGCTGATGGGCGAGCAGGAATAGGTGGGGCTGGGGAGCGGTGGTCTTCCCCAGGGGATGCTCCTGCTCTTCCGGGCGTGGAGAAGAGGTCCGGCCGCTTATCTCCCCATAGGCGTGCTCCCCCGTTAAACCAGGGCTTAACGCCCTCGAGATGCTGAGGCCACAGGGATCCATGGCCACGCTCTGCTCCCCCGTGAGGCAGTCTAGAGGCCAGCAGTGTGGATGGGAATCCATTTGCATCCCTTTACACCTGATCCTAATTGACTTCAGCTTGCGCTTGCCCTGCGTAAAGCGATGGTCTAGACGATGGAGCCGGGGTGAGAGGTGACTCTACCATTTCCAGCTCTGGCATCACCCTAACAAATGACCTCAGATAGGCAACGAGCTGCGTTCCCCGACGGCATTACGTTCCCAGACGGCTCGATTTTCAATTATTGCAGATATCCCAGGAGCAAACAAAAGATCCTCGCTCTCCCTGAAGGATTTTGGGTGTTTTGAACAATGATCTTCATTGTCACTTTGGCTTTTCTGTAAATACCGTAACTAATGACGCATAATGAAAAATAATCCGTCGGATGCAGGCGGCTCTTATAAATATGGGAATTAAGGGGGATGAGTTGGATGCTTTTGATCGTGGATGATGAGTAACGAGATCCAAGCACTTCAGGCAACATCCAGACAAAGCTTCTTCCTTATAGATTTTTATTAAAGGACATATTTACTCTGTGTAGGCCCAGGGCTACTTGCAGCTGTCAAGTGAAGGAGCAGGGAATGGATTAATGTCTCTGTAACACATTCCCATTTTTGGTGGGTTGGGTTTTTTTTTTTCCAAGACTAGCCTGTGTGCTTCATCAGTCCAAGGCAGTCTGTCCTGGAGAAGTTTTTAGGGCCGGGATACGAAGTTATCGTAGCGTTGTTGTAGAGCCCTGCGCAACAGGGCATTGAGCAACCTGCTCTACCTTCGGAGCCCTGCTTTGAAGTGGCAGGTTGAGTTGGGCACCTCCAGATGTCCCTGCCCGCCTAAACTGTTGAGTGATCCCATGATTTTCAATTTTTGGTTACTTTTTTCACCTGGGGTTTGGAAGATTTATCTTGAAAGCCAGTCTAGCATCTCTGAAAAGGATCTGACACGCTTCGCGTGCTTCCCGTCGTTTGGATCCTACTTAACTTTTCTGAAAAATTCCCTTGTTTTTCCCAAACCGACTGTTTCTTTCCCCCTTGGCTCAAGCTGTAGCTCCTGCCTGCATGAGAATCTAACTGCAAAAAAAGCCTCAATGTGAAACCTGAGAACATTATATTGTGTTTCAATTTGCACGTGCCCTACTACAAAATCACACCTGCCGAGATGGTAATCGCCCGCGGTATTTTAACGAGCTAGAACAATATTTCTGTTTTCTTGGGCAGCTATTGTTGATCCTCCCCCCGAGAAGCGACATCTAAATAGGATTTTTCCCTTGTTACTGCTTTCTTGGGGAAGAGGAGGGGAGGAACAAATCCTTTTGATAACCTTTTGCTGGTATGCAATCTACAGCTTGAGTTGGCTTCAGAGCTTCACCGTCGGTCGTAATTGCATGTGGTTGGTTTTTTCCCTTAACAAGCCCCACTGAAAACACTTTACAAATATTCCTCTTGCTGCAAGGGGTGGACTAACGCCTTGTAGCAGTGCATCGTGCAGGTGGTATCCCTGAGATGGGAAGTAAGGCTTGAACGCTCACCGCTCTTGGACAAGCCGTGGGGAAGGTGGTGGTCTCAGGAGGTCCCCTTCTCTCCCAGTCTTGCACCACGTCTTCAGCACTCCTGTCCTTTCGTTGTCTTGGTTGTTTGGTGCTGACTTCCCACGCAAGCCCTTCAGGCGGTCTCTGGCCTTAAGTTTTGTGGGGGGTAATGACTTTTCCTTGCCTTAGTGAGCCGAGAGCTGTTTCCGGCAGGTATTCCCTCAATCCGTGTCCTGTCTAGTCTTAATGGAGCTCCTCTTGAACTGAAAACTGCTAGTCCCACCACGATCTGAACGATAATAAATTACTGCTTGTCTGGGTGTTCCTCCCCGCTAAATTTCAGTTTGCAGAGCACTGTGAATATCTGTCGGACGATTCTGGCTGTATCCTCAAGATACCGGGATGCCGTCGCCCGGCACTGGGTACCAGTCACCGACGCCCAGTTGCGCGGGAGGGTGCTGGGTTGTGTAAGTGTATTCGGGACTGGGAGGTGCTGGTAGGAATGAGGACGACTGATGGACACGGTGTCGCCGGCTGCGTGGTGAGTGGGATGGAGTAATCAGCCTGTCGTCTTCCAAGGATTGATCGCACGGCGTGTGCACGGCTCTGCGGCTTTGCAGCCTTTGGCTTGAAGACGAGGGGAAAAAAAAAACCTGATTACTGTGCAATGCCGAGTTGGGAGGACTGTCTTCTTCTCGGACCTGATTCTCTTGGTCACCACAAGCAAATTGCTGTTACCTCTGCTCGTACGCAGTACGGGATGCTGGGGGTTGCTGAGCCTGGTTTGCAGCTGCTGCAGACGAGACGGCCGCAGGCTCGTGTTAGTAATTTCACAGCCTCACAGGCTGCTTGTTTGTTTACTTTTCTCCTCCGAAAAGCCTGCACAAACAATCCATAAATCTGCTCTGGTTTTGGTTGGGGTTTTGGTTTTTTTTGGGAAGGGAAGTCTGGATTGGTTGCGTGACTCGTGCGCTTCCCAGAGGGCAAATAAAGGGGCGATGCAAGAAAAGTCATGAAAGGAGAGGGCATTTGTCCACTCCAGAGCAAACTGGGTTTGTTAAAGATAGCGTTAGCCCATGAACTTGATTCAAACGCACATAAATTATGCAAAGCAGCGGTA
Source organism: Aptenodytes patagonicus (assembly GCF_965638725.1). Classification (NCBI taxonomy): domain Eukaryota; kingdom Metazoa; phylum Chordata; class Aves; order Sphenisciformes; family Spheniscidae; genus Aptenodytes; species Aptenodytes patagonicus. The sequence continues at coordinate 2,836,168 of NC_134976.1, forward strand.
GGACACGGTGTAGGGATGCAAACCTTAAAATTCTCCTAGGAACATGGCTCTAATTCACCTAAGAGGTGGGAACTGTCTGTCCCTCAATTAATTGACAACGGTTCCTTTTTTGCAGACCGATTGGTACAAAAATGGCTCTAGATAGCTCTTCTCCTCTCTTCGCCGCCTCCACCTTCTCCCTCGAAGGCATCGCTGCGTTGTCACCCTGCTCCTTGCTTGAAATTTTGCTGGTCATTCCCAGCCGTGGCAGAGGCAAAATTGAACCATCTGTCTCACGCTATTTATTTACCTTCTGCAGATGAATTGGTCGAATCATTCAAGCTGTGGAATAACAATGGAGAGCGTGGTAACGGCTCTGGCGGTGGCGATCTGCTAAAGTGGGCAGGTACAGCACGGGGTTGCCCCCCCTGCCAGCGCCCTCCCTAGGGAAAATCAGCGAGGGGACGGTAATAAACACATCACCTTCCCGCTAACCCTGCAAAGACACATTAACGAGAGGCTGGAGGAAAAAGCGTCTGCTAAAGAAACGGCAGGTGAAACGTTGCGCATGCAAACGCGGAGACTGAGCGGAAATACGGTGTCTGTGGTTAACCTCAACGCCTGGGGCTGGAGCTGGGCATTAACTGATGAGCAATTGATGTGCATCCCTGCAGCTCCTTTAGCTGGACTGTAGCCCAAGTCCTGGCAGCGAGTTCAGTAAGTGCTGGTGTATTATTTTGTTGTTCTGGATCCCTTTTGGGTGTCGGTCGGACCTTCTCACCACAAGTGGGGTTGTATCTTCCCATCTTCTGTAGCTGTAGGGCTGACGCACAACTCGCGCGTCGCTTCTCAGCAGGATACCTGGTGTTCGAGGACAAGGATCGCGTTTAGGTGAGCAGGGGTTGCTACAGGACCGCACGTAGGTGAACAAGATGGGGCAAGGAAGGGCCACAAATGTTTTCAGTAAGAGTTTTATGCGTTTCTGCGGTGGCCCCGCTCAGGACAGTTGATGCTGCAACTTCAGGAGGAGTTTCTCTTGTCTTGTGGTGGCACTTCAAACCCTAGTAGCCCTGCTCATCTTCAGAGATGAAGTTGTAGGAGAGAAATCCCTGCCCGGAGAGCTCACCGCTGACATGAACGGGACGGGAAGCAGCAGATCAGGAGGCACAGGCGAAGCCTTCCTTTGTGCTCTTGTGTTAATTGGCAACTGCTGTAAGAGCTGATGAGCTTGTGGACCGTAGAGTCTTCCCCCTCAGTCCTGCTTTGACAGAAAGGGTCACACAGAGCAGAATTTCTCAGCTCAGTAGATTTATTAGCAGCCCTTATATTACAGGGAGAGAAAAAAAACAAACCCAAAAGCAATGCCCTCCACATTCAATCTTGGGCTGACTTGGTGTCCTGGTGCTAGAGGATGGAGGCTCACCCTTCATGGGCAATATCTTGGTGTAAAGGATGCTGGAGAGCTGCGTTAACGCCACTGCGCTCCAAGCCAGAGCAAGAAAGACCCTGAAATCCTCAAAATGGCATTTGAAACGTTGAGAAGACAGGATTAAACCTGTTTTCCAAGCGATGGTGCTCAGACCATGGGCTGGGCTCCCCCCTTCCACCGCCCACCACGGCATCTGGCTGGTGGCCTCTTGCTGGGGTAACTGGGATTTGAACCGTACCCCGGTTCATTAAATGTGTCGCTTTATTTAGGAGGAACTCTGAATCAAAGAAAAGGGGGGGAAAAAAATCAATTTATGTTCTTAATTCAGTCAAATGGGATTGAATGTGCACACACCCTTCTCGTGCACCCGTTTTTACTGCTCGAACTAAGGTGACATCCTCGGAAGAGCTCCTGCAAATGCTTAAGAAGGTTTTCAGCCCAGCCAAGCCAATTAGGTGGAAAAAAGACACTTTTCCCCCCCATCTCCATGCCGGGAATATATCGTGAATGGTGTGGGGTGCTTCCCCCCCACCTTCTAATTTAAATAGTTTAATTTTTTTTTTTTTTAAGTAGAAAATGTGTCCTTTCCAGCAGTCTATGTTTCTCCCAAGCTTTAGGAGTTTTCAAGGATTTACTTAAAAATGAGGGTGACTCAGGACCTTTTATGGTGTTAAAAAGCGCCGAACTCGGCTGGGAACAAGGGTTGGTTTTAAAAAGTCATGTTAAAAATCAGTCTCCTAATGTTTTATTGACGTTCCTTCAGAAATTGGAGGACTCCATCCGCACCTTGACGTGCTCGCTGTCATCTGTACCGGTTCAAAGTGAGTCTGGTTTTATTGGGATCTTCGATTTGTCGCCTCACGTGGGGGTGTATCTGGTTTATACTTCCAACAGCTGGGTCTTGTTCCACTTCTAGCCGCTCAACTATGCGGTATCTGCTGTCTCCTGGGTGCGCGTATATCCCTCAAATTCTCCTTTTTTTTTAACTTTGCATCAAGAAATGCACTAGTAAAACCTGCACTATCTATTTTATTGCTTGTTCCCGTGAAATCAGAGTTAATAACTGGAGCGTTATGGTAAACGTCTGACTCTGCACAGGTTTAAAACTGTAATCAAGCCGTTCTTCAAGCTGTCCATCAAGCGCGCTCTGAATAAGAAGGGACATTTTAATAGAACCGTCTGTGTAATCTTATTTCAGACCCTCCTTCCCCTTGCTGTAGCTTTAATTTAATTGCATCTGCTGCACACTTTGACCTTCTGCATCGCCATCAGAAACGCATTCTGGGGAGAAAAATGGGAGAAAGGGAGTGTGAGCAGACTCAAGAGCAGGGTGTATTTTGGGTTTGGTTTGCGGATTTCGGTTTTCTTGCTGCTTTTTTTGAGACCTGAGGGTTTAGCAAGATGGGAATTGCATTTAAAATCTCCTCACCTGGTGCTACCGCTCCCTGTGCACGCGGATTCCCGTCTTTATTCCATGTTACAGTTGTCCCGTTCTCACCACGCCCTAAGTTTTCTGGGTCGTTCGGTTTATACAACAAGTTTTCTAACCTGGTCCTAACAAATTGGGTTATAACTTTGCAGAATCGTGGCTTGGTGCTAAACTTCAAAGGCCAAGCAAGGAGAAAAAGCAAAAATGGTGTGAATTGCCCAGGGTGCTGCAGATGGGCGAGGAGGGGGGAGAAATGGCTACGCGGGAAGACTTTCTGCAAAAAAAACCAAAAAAAAGGCAAGAAACCCAACAAACAAACAAAAGAAACACCCCCACACACCTCCCCCAAACAAAAAAACACCCCCGAAAAAGCCAAAAAAAAGCAAAAAAAAGAAAAAATACCCCGTGTCTGGAGGGCACTGTCAGTAGAATGTTAAGAATTACGGCTAGGTAAGTGTTTAAAAGTGGAAAATCGGAGTTTCCATGCGGCAGCTGATTCCTTACGGACTTGAAGCCCATTTTCCCTCTATCTGCCCTAGATGACGTGCCTTACGCGTACCTAACTTGCTTTAATTTTTCTTTAAAAGCCCAAGCAAAACAATTTCCCGACTCAGCCCACTTCTTTCAGGCAAAGCAGTACCATGAATCACTGGTTTTGGGGGAGTTTTCCTTTCCTTTTACTCACCATATGCTCCTCTCGCCTGGATGAGCTCTTCCGTTACAGATTTTGGTGCCCCAAAATAATAAATTTCATCCGCTGATGAAATCAGAGAAACAGGGTAATTCGGATTTCTAATATTTCTGTAGCAGAGTTTTCCCTGTGCCGTTGCCCATTTGAGAACCTCTTCTACACATCCTATTGCTTCCGTTGCAATACCAGCAAAAACTCGCCTCCAGCAACCTTTTAGATGTATTTATTTCCCGCCCCCAGGAATTTCCCGTGCTGGTCTGCTGTTTGCAAGCGCGGCTCTGGCTCCTGGCACAACACACACACCCCCACCACCCTTCTTAAAATCAGATTTATGCCTTCTGTGCCTACGTAAGGGTAAGCCAGGCTTCTGGGAGGCAGGTCACAGGTGCGCTGCTTTCAGGCTGACCTTGAAAAGCTCTCAAATAGCCGAGAAATTCATCTTTAATGAATTGGAGAAGGGGCTAAGGGGGCTCGAGCTCAGGCAGGAGCGGTTTATCTTTGCGACGGGAAAAGAGGGGCTTTTCCAGCCTAAGCCACGCTTCTTGTATTTAGGCTCATTTTATAGCTCGCCAGCCACTAAAATAGTAAGCTTAATGTAAAATGCAGGCAGAAGATGAGGCAGAAGTTGTCTCTTCTTCATTCACCCCGCTGACGTAGTATCTCCTGCCTGGGTTGACCTTGACTCAACGTTACAAGAAAAAAAACAAAATAATAGCGTCTCCTTTCTGAAAAGCTCCCCTCGCCAAAAATACCTAGCCTAAAACATGCCTGAAAATTGCTTCGCAAGGAGGATGTTGCACTGCACTTGCTTCGCGCGGGGATATGCTGCGTCCAAGGGCGATGCAAGGTGTAACGGCACGTTGGAAGGCAAGCTTTCCAGGGATGAAGAGGACCGCGTCTCTTCTACCTCCTCTGTTATCTCTGCTATTTCTGGTCTGCTTGCAAATACTCAGCTAAGGCTTAATGTAGGTTTCTCTTCCCTAGAGCCACGGCGGCTGCAGAGGCACGTCTGTCCGCTGGAATTAGCATTAGGGAGGGCAGCAGAGGTCGTAAATGTTTCTTGGAGCGTTTTTTATCATTATGGACCTTGAGAAAAGAAAAAAAAAAAAGTGCCTAAAGGACGTGCAGCTGTGAAAGTGGGACACGAGAGCAGAAGGTGTGTTCTCCTCCTCTTAGTTCCTGTCATTATCGTTGTCCATACAAAGTTTTGAAACGTTGGCAGAACTCCCGCAAACTCGCAATTCGCGGCCCTTTCAACACCGAAAAGCAAGTTTCCTTCCTCTAAAGCATAGAGCAAGGTGGGGATTAAAAAAAACTTGCCCCCCCCCCTTTTTTTCCCCCCCCACTTCCAGGGGATTTGTGGGTGACGTTCACCCCCCCTCCATCCCATCAGCATCTCGTGTCTGCGTGGGGAACCAGGGTGACTTCAGCTAAACCAGGTTGGTCGCCCCAGCGCCGCGAATGACGACTGAACATCTCTAATTAAGTGTCCACAGCTTGAACTCCCCATGGTGCATGTGGATGACTTGCAAATAAAAATGACAGGGAGGGTAGTTTTATCTCTCTCATACCAGCTTTTATTATTTCTAGCTTAATTATGCACAAGGTTCTCCTGTGCTTAGCGAAGAGCCACGATTTTAGCATTAATTACCTCGAATCCACGGCGCCTGTGGGTTATGCTTCCAAAAGACCTCCCGCAACGCTGCAAACAAACAAACAAACGAAAGAAACAACCCCCAACCCCCCCCCAAACCCCCCCCAAAAAATCCCCAAAACCAAAAAAAACCCCTTGCTGCTTAATCTGCGCATACCCACCGCATCCATCGTCTGGAGGCTTGATCTTTGCGGGGGCGGGAGGAGGAATTAAGCCTGGCTCTGTTGACTTGCGTGGAAGGCGGCGGTTTCCCACCAGCTGAAAGAGCAACCCGGTAGTTGTTCTGAGTCAAGAGGATGCTGGACGGGAAGGCGGGAGTCCTGCCCTGATCTTAATTCTGCTTCAGAAAAAGAGATTTATTTACAGCTCAGCAAAAAGACCAGGTGGGTGGCCAGCAGCTTGGGGGCTCAGAGGTTCCTCCTGGCTTTTGCAAATCAGAGAATCATAGAATCATTGAGGTTGGAAAAGACCTCTAAGATCATCGAGTCCAACCGTCGACCCAACACCCCCATGCCCACTAAACCATGTCCCTCAGCGCCGCATCTACTCGTCTTTTAAATACCTCCAGGGATGGGGACTCCACCACTTCCCTGGGCAGCCTGTTCCAATGTTTCACCACTCTTTCAGTAAAGAAATTTTTCCTTACATCCAATCTAAACCTCCCCTGCCGCAACTTGAGGCCGTTTCCTCTCGTCCTATCGCTGGTTACTTGGGAGAAGAGACCGACCCCACCTCGCTACAACCTCCTTTCAGGTGGTTGTAGAGAGCGATGAGGTCTCCCCTCCTTTTCTCCAGGCTGAACAACCCCAGTTCCCTCAGCCGCTCCTCATCAGACTTGTTCTCCAGACCCCTCACCAGCCTCGTTGCCCTTCTCTGGACACGCTCCAGCCCCTCGACGTCCTTCTTGTAGCGAGGGGCCCAAAACTGAACACAGGATTCGAGGTGCGCTCCTGTTGCCTCCACGCTACCTGATTTTTCTATATGGAGGAATAAGTAGCGTCCCACAAACAACCGGCAGCAAAAAGAAAATCCCATTTATCAGGCTGTTTAGTGGAAAGCTGCCGTGCTCGGTCTTTTTCCCTCTTTTCAGACCTGGGCTACTTCTTCCCTAGCATGCACTGGGTGGCTTTCTGCAGTATGGGCTGTGCCAGGGAAGGTATAAAGAAAAATGTTTCTCCGGGCAGCTGTAACTCAGCTGATTTATCATCTCTTCGAAATGAAAAAGCGCAATTAATGGCCACAGTGAAGGAGAAATGTCATGCGTTTCTAGCCCTTGATCTCCAGGGGTAAAAGCCCCTTTATTACCTGATGAAAATATCAGCTGTGTATAAGCCAAATGGGTCATTAAATGTGCTATAAAGTATTTAAAAGAGCATTAAAGAAGAAAAGAGGGTTAGGTAGAGAGGGAGGGAAGAAAAATAGTATTGGAGAAGAAAGAAAAAGACATTTAAATGGGTGCGTCCGTCAGAATCCGCATCTCCTGGTGATGGATCTGGCCAAACGTACGTGATGCTCTGCTTCTTCCAGTCCTTGTCTCCACCACGCACAGGCTGTCTGCTTGCTGAGATAAGGTCTGGGACGCTGAACCCGATGTGATGGAGGCCCGGCTCCCTGGGAGGTCACCTGCCCTTCCTCATCCTCTCTGCAGGAGCTTGCCGTGTCCCTCCTCAAAGACGAAATTTCCCCGGAGTTTGGGGTTTTTTCCCCCTCCGTGGATTTCATAAGCCTTTGAAGAGAAAGGAGGAAAACGTCCTTTCAACGACCCTTTTAACCCCAGCAACCCCCAGGGTGGGTTTTGACTCACAGCTTGAGTAAAACCTTGAGTTTACCTTCCCTCCTGTTCCCAACGCGTGCGGGCATCAACGTCCCGTTCCTCATGCCGACGCTAAATCGGTGCAAAGCAGGACGAAATCTTCCCAGGTCGGTCGAGCAGCAAAAACCTGCCTTTTTTTTCTTTTTTTCCTGATGTGGACGAGCACGCTGTGTGCATAACAATGAGAAATATCCGTCCCATCTGTGCAACACGGTGCTGTGGGTGCGTCCACGTCCACGCAGGTGCAAGCTGGGCTTCGCTGCAAATTGCAACCTGAATTTCCCCGGTTTGGAGGAGGTCTCGGACCAGCCCCCTCGAAATCCAGACTCTGCAGCACAGGGTGAAGCTCGATAATCGGCGCTCGTTGGTTTTTTTCAGGTGGAAGTAAACTAAACTAGTCCGCGTTGCTGCTTTGCACCGGCTGAGCATCTGAATAAGAAGAAGAACCTGAATACCTGCAGTCACAACGCAGTCGCGCAGTGTTTTGTTAGACCGAGGCTGCTTGGGCCTAAGGCGGGAGCGCTGCATGGAAAAATTGATGCCCGGATCTCAGGAGGGACAACAAAGGCTGGGGGGGGAAAAAAAAAGAGTCATGGAAATGGTGAGGATGCTGAGAGTTGAAGGGCCAGAGCCGATTTTCAGAGCCTGTACGAGGATGCGCTCATTAGCGTGGATTTCTCATCGCCCCATGCAGGGGGTTGACAGCAAAGGGCAGGAGGCGGCTACGCGGACCCTTGCGAGCTCCCTTAATTTGTTTTCTCTCTCGAGCTTGCCGGAGAAAGGGAAAAGTGGACCGAGCTGTTGAAAAATTAAATGCGCCCGGTTTTTTTTGGACCGTGTGTGCATCCCCTTCTGCAGCAACTCGCGCAAGTTCCTCCTGGCCTTTCGAAATGAGGCTTTCGTAACCTTTAGAAATAAAAAGAAGTTTTTAGCAAAGAGCTGCTGGAAGGAGGACAAAATATTGACTCGTTCGTCATGGTTTCGATCAGCTTTCATGTTGCGTTACTATATATTCAGTTAATACGTTCTTCTCGAGATACCTGTGCAAACACGCGCCGTGCAAAGGCTATGAAGGTAGAAGGTGCGCCCAGCTGGACCGGTGGGACCAGCACCTAAAACCCAACGCGCGTGAAGTACAACAGAGCGATCACCGGTTCCGGTATGAAGACGATGATGAGCCTGGCGTCAGTGCTTCACGTATGCGCTGTTCAATACGGTCTTTTTCACTGCAAAGAAACGCCCGAAGAGCAGGTCTGGGCCATGTCCCACCTGCTTTTCACCTGCCCGTAGCGGCAGACGGCAAAGTCGCATGGCATCGTCACGAAGATCTGCTTTGCCTCCCTGCAAGCGCTGGGCCGTAACATCTCACCCAGCGTTTCCCACAGTGCTGGGAATTAAACGGTGGTTTTCTCCGCTGACTTTTAATAAAACGTTTGCTGCTAAACTGCGTTCTTTAACTCCTGCAGAGTTAATTCCTTGCCCTTAAGAGGACACCGGCCTGTCATTCATCTGTTTCCAGGGCTTTGGCTGAGCCATGGACTGCTTGAGAAGCACCTAAGAAGCCTAAAAAACGCGAAATCTTAACTTCAAGAGCAAGTCGTGCTCCTCAGAGTCCCGGGATCTGATTTTTCAGAGGTGCTAGGCAGGTCCCTAGACCGGACCAGCGTGCATCAGTCATCTGTGAAGCCTGGTTGGTCTCACCTGCAGCTTCCAGGGGTGGTTGCCCCGTCACCCTGACCATGGTCTCCTGAGTAGGTCTTTAAAGACGTGAAAGTTTGGGTGCTAAGACTCCCCGGTTGACTCCTCCTTGTCTTGACCCTTCAGATGTTTGGTTCAACCTCTCCAGGAGGAACTGGGTGGCATCTTAGGAGAGCTGAGGGAGAATGAGTAGGCTCGGTTAATTAACACCAGAATTAGCTAACTGTCAGAAACGACAGAAAACGGTGGCTGCCCCCAAAGATCTAAATCTTCCCTTTAGTTAAGCTTGTAACTAAGCTTACCTTAAGTTCAGCCTGAGCTCGTAAGTCCGGGGGGTAAACGGATGAGATCCTCTGCCATGCAGTACCCAGGAGGTTAAGCGGGATGACCCAGCACTCGTCGCCAGCCTGACGAGCTGGACGTCAATCAGTGGCGAGGTTTTTACGCTGCTGCCTATCGCCATAGCAGCCAGAGCGCCCTGCGCGCAAAATCGATATTAATCGCAAAATCCCTGGTGGCTCTTGGCACCTTGACAGGGGTTCAGGAGCTTCGTGCTAAGCGTGTCTCTCCCAGGGTTTGCCCTCAGGTTCATGGAGAGGTTGGTATTGGTGGTGGTCTTTTTGCATGTCATTTTTTTTTTTTTTTAATTACTATTTATTTTTAATTTTTCGTATTTTTTTTTCCAGCGGGCTCCTCTCGCTGCCTGCAGAATCTGCCTCCCCTTGTTTGCTTGCACAGCGTGTATCGTGACACCGAGGTGATTTGACGGGTGGCCGTGGCCGCAGCCTCCGCGGTAAGTACGGTCCGTGGCTCGCAGCCGATGGAAAGTCTTCAGCGGCTGCCACCTTGGTACCATCGCTGAGGTTTAGCATTTGCCTTTGACACCTCAGATTTACTCTCCCACGACCCTCATCTATCTGCGGAGATGGCGTGCTGCGGATGATGAGACCGGGCGGATGGTGATGGGTTTGCAATGTTCGTGAACGGAGGAAAGCAGGACAGCTATAGGGGTGTGTATATATAAATAGAGATATAGATATGTATTTATTTTTATATATTTTTATATTTTTTTATAGATATATATATAATTTTAAAAGTGCTGCAGCTCACAAGATGCAGAGGGAGAAGAAATCGCCCTCAGGCTTTGCAAGATTTTTAAACGGGTGCGTTGGAAAAAGCTCTGGAATAGAGGACCACGCTATTTGCGGCTCCTTCCGGAGCGTGATCTGCCGTTCGTAGGCTCAACCCCAATGAAAAAAAAAAAAAACCAAAAAAACCACCTTTTCGGGGCCATCCCTGTAAATCCCGTTGATGTTCTGCCAAAGGGTGCAACTCAGGGCTTGCAGCTCCGTCGTGGCAGGTTCTGGAGCTGCTTCTCCTCGTCCAGCAGCAGCAGCACAGGATGGTCCAGGCAGGAGTTCTTGTAGCTGCACAGGGTTTTTTCCTTCCAGAGCAGCTTTTCCTGGATAATCCCATTTTTGGACACTGCTTAGAAACAGGGAAGTTCCTTAAGTTCACCCCCCGCGCACACTCTTAATCCAAATTAATCTGTGTGCGCGTAGACGAGTCCTCGGGCTACAGCCCTTCCCCTCCTCTCGTGCTTCGTAAGCGTCTGGGCAAAGCTAATGAAACTGGACATCCCTGGGTTTTAAAACCACTATTCTGAGGATTATACTCTCTTATTGTCAAGTTAATAACGGGTTCTGGTTTTGACGTCCTTCCCTTGCTAAATAATTTATGGGGGACCGTAAAAGCCCGCGCTCCCCCCCCCCCCAAACTCTCTTCGTTCCCTTCCCCATCTTGTCTCCTCTTACGAGATGACAGATGCAGAGCATCGAAGCCGTGGAGCTGTTTAAAAAAATAACGGCTTTGGCAGAAAACGGGCAGAGCTGTGGCTTCTTAGCGTGTAATTTTACGGACATGAGTGTTAAAGAGCTCCAGTAATTTATTTTTTTTATGCTCGGGTTAATGAGCGGCCCCGCCGAGAGTGGAGGTGCTCAGTGAAGTGTAAAGGGTGAGACTTTTGGAAGGGGGGGGAAAAAAGGGCTTTGGGGCCAAACTGAGAATTTTTATTATTATTACTATTATTTTTTAAGTTTTTTATTATTATTTATGTCATTATTATTTAAATTGTATTATTATTTGCGGTATTATTATTTAAAAATTATTGTTGTTGTTGTTAATAATAATTTTTTTAAAGGTTTGTTTTGTATTTGTTCCATACCCAGAAACACCTGACAGCAGCAAGAGCCACCCAGCGAAGAGCCCAACACCCCAGAGCCACCGAAATCTCCTGCTGAATTCACCATTCCCAGGACTTTCGGACCAAAGACGCTGCCGGAGCGGTAGGAAAGAAAAAGCTGATTTATCGGCGCAGTGACCCTCACCCCGCTCGCCTGGAGCGTGGCGACGCTGCGTTTCGGTGATGGGGGGGGTTTTTTTGGGTCTCCTCCCCGTTATCTCTGGGGCGTGGAGGGCAGCTTTTACTGCAGGAGGGATTTCGAGGCTGCTCGTGGGGTGTCAGCTCACTAATTCCCAGGCGGTTCGTGACAAGGAGCTTGCGCAGTCTCCTGAAAGTGCTGATGTTCCCGGGAAAAAGCAGGGAATGGTTTTTCTTTTTTTTTTTTTTTCTTCTTTTTTTCACCTTTTTTAATTTGTGCCCAGCTCAAAAAAAAAACCCCAACAAACCTTAAAAATTAAGAAAAGAAAAAAAAAGGATAGGATAGGATAGGATAGGATAGGATAGGATAGGATAGGATAGGATAGGATAGGATAGGATAGGGTAGGATAGAAAAAAAGGAGAACAGGGCAAAAAGGAGTTAAATTCTTCATTGATCCTTAATTTCAAGCAGCTTTCCAATTTGTCTTCTGAAGGTGTAAAGTAAACGGGACTGGAGAAGCTGTGGAGGGTGTGGGCAAGAGGCCGTAAATTACCGTGTGGCAGAGGGAGCGGTCTCATATTTCCCATTAAAAGATAATAGAGGGCTGGCTTGCGGGTTGGTGGGTGGTTTTGGGGTTTTTTTTTTAAGACATAAACAGACCGAGTGAGTTATTGACCTTCAGGGCAGGGTGCAGAATATCCAATTACTTTTTTGTTGTTGTTTTGAAGCAGTGTTTCTGCACAGTGCCCGGAAATCCACACGGAGAGAGGTCCGACGAGCCCGGGGTGCTTCAAAAACCGCGTCCCAGAAGCATTTGGTCGAGAGCAAGCGGCACCTCAGCAAATAGCAGAGGGCTTGACTCCCACTTTGGGGGTTTATTTCTCCATTCAAGGAGCGGGTGAAGCCCAGTGGTTGGAGCAGAGAGCTGAGCAGAGTCTCCATCCTTGGAGACATCCAAAAGCCATCTGGACGTGGTCCTGGGCAACCGGCTCTAGGTGGCCCTGGTTGGACCGGGCGACCTCCAGAGGTCCCTTCCCACCTCGACCAAGCCGTGACTGAGCGTCCTTTGGGATCTCTGCGCTCTCTTCCCATCGCGCTCTTACATCTCTTGCGTTTTGGGGTCTGCACCGCTGCAGATGTCGCATCGGTGCCAACCTTGGGGTGAGACTAGAAAGCACTTTGGGCTTCTCAACAAGAACGGGTTAGGGAAGAGCCAAGTATTTATTTTCTGTATCTGGCAGTGAAGCTTTTGGGGTGCCCAAGCCCTCGAGAAGCGGCTGTAGGTGGCTACGTGGAGAGCCGAAGGCAGGCAGACGTAATGCCAGTCGCGTTGCTCCTTCGTCTGCTTTTGCCCCGTTAAGACCCAATCACTTTCAAAACTCTTGTAGGTTTGAGCTGACCAGGACAAAACTCATCGTATTTCCCAGACTGGGGATTTTCATTGCATCTTTGAAAACTCCAGTTGGATTTAGGACCCTGTTGCGTGAAAGGAAAGCCTGATCGTGCCTGTAACAGCAGTGGCTTTGTGCGTCTGGGACGGCAACTTGCTTTTTTTTTAGGATGCTATTTGCATTCTCCTTTAATCCAACACCATGTTTTTGAGGGGCAGGACTGGTTTTGGGGTCTGGCTGTGGCTTAGTTTTTATCCAGCACGCGCTCGCTGATCCATCATCCATGGTCTCTGAGAACAGAAGGACTCGTCTCCCCTTTCCGTGCATTTTAAAGATCCTCATTAAGGACAAGGACTCTGCTAATAGGTAATTAACCCTGAATATTTGCAGTTAAAAATAAAAACAAAATAAAAATTGCGTAATCTCTCGAAGCAAGCTGGTGAAACTCAGTCTGTTCTGACCGTGCGTATCCACCCCGGGTTTTTTTTTTGTTTGTTTGCTTGCGGTCTTCGCCTTTCTGCTGGATTTGCCGTTTCTTTCGCTTATTCAACAAATGCGCGATGCTTTTCCAAAAAGGAACCGGTGGGATTGTCTCCTCTCGGACACGTTACCTCGGCTTTCACGCGTATCAGATCAATACAGCGTTAGATCTGTACAAGCCTTTGAACAAGGGCTAAATTTGGAAGCTTTAGATGTCGGCTTGCAAAGCGACTGCTGTGCTAAATCATTACGCCTGTGCGTGCACACACAGCTTGTCATTCTGCGTGCGCTGCCTAGATCAAATCTCGTTGCTTTACCGAGGGGACAGGGCGATTGGAGGAGGACGTATTTATGGTAGGATTATCTGGCTGCCTAGTCATTTTTTATTTTTTTTTAAATTATTTTATTTTTTAATATTTTTTTTTCCCATGAGAGTAGCGTCCTGATTGTAGGCAAAGAGGGATTGGAGCTGGGTGCGAGTAAATCGGTGGCAGAAAGCAACGGTCCTGGAAAAATATCCCCAGTCTCCATGGATTGTGGAAGACCGTAGGGACACTTGGATGGCTGCTCTTAGCTAAAAGCTACAATCTTCCCTAAAAACTATATCCTCATGTACCTCTTACGCGTGCTCAGCATCTCTGGCTCTCCTCCTGCTTTCCCCCCCCCGTCAGAGGAGCTTGCATTTCCCCTTCGTAGGCTGCTTGGGTCTAACGTAAACCACTGATGTCCTCCAGAGCTTTGCAGAAGGATGAAGCTCTACCCCAAGGACGCACGTCAGCACGTTACGGTCTGCCCGCTCCGGGGTTTTTGCGGAGCATCCCTCTCCCTGCAAGACCTCCCGTCCTCAGCAAATACCCAGAGATTCATGTCTGCAAGGAGGAATCTTGCACATCTATCCCCATGGCTGCTTATCCCCTCGTCGTGGTTTAACCTCAGCCGGCAGCTGAGCACAGACACCCATCGGTGCTGCCATCACGTGTAAGTACCAGGGGTCTTTGCCCCAGATTGGTTTCTAATTGTTCTTTTTCAGCCTTTGGAAAGTAGCCGGGATCTAACGAAGGGTTTTTCTTAGCAGAAGCGTTGCATTTCATTTGTGTTCCGCACTGCAGGGAGATTGTCCTGGTTTATCAGCTGGGATGGTGGCTTTGCAAGAAGAAATTGCAAGCTTCTCCCTTCTGGACTTGGAAAGCCCGGGAGGTGACTTGGCCTCTCCAGCCACGAGCTTCATTTCCATCACTTTGCTTCGAGCTCCGTGTCTTGCTGCCTCCTGAAGCATCCACCAAGGACAATTGCGGAACTCCAGCTTTATTACCTGCCTCAATGGGTCTCGCTCAACCTCCTCCTACGCTGCTGGGAGAAGCATCCGCAGGGTGAGTTTGATGGAGATCTCAGCCTGGCTTGTGTATCTAACTGATCCCGAAGCTGCAATCCCACGGAAAACGTGGCGTGATGCTGCAAAACCGTACAGGCTGTTGCGGGGAGCGAAGCTGGAGGGAAGGTGCTTGCAAAGCCCTTAGCAAGGTTGCAGGGGGTCAGTAAGCCGCAGGTCTGCATCTGCAGACGCCCGAGAGGCACGAGGCAAAGCAAACGGTCAGTGCCCTGCAGAGTTTGGCAGATTTTAGCCCTGACTCCAGGAAGAAGGGGAGAAAAAAAAAACTGATTAATTAATAATCAAAATTGTTTCCAAGCCCATTCTGATCAAAGAACAGGGAGGGAAAGAAACTCCTGCTGCCCTGTCCCAAGAAGGTTATGTGCCACGAGGACACGTGCTTTTCCACAGGCTTTCAAGAGCTCTTGCATGTTGTCACCGAGCACCCAGTCCTATGGCAAACCCAAAGGCAGAGGCTCTCCTGGTCGTGGCCTTGACTCCCAGCTCCATCACGCTGCTTCTCGGCTCTTGCTTCGTACGGGGAAGAGAAGACCCTCCAGTGACACGTGAACGACGGCAGCTTGGAAACCATCTCTGATATGCTGTTTGGTCCACCCAAACTCACTGGTTTGGGGCTTGCCGTGCCCGTGAGATGCAAGGCACGGCGTTGCGGGAGGGGAAAGGGCTTTTGGCAAAGGGTTTGGGGAGCAAAACACCCGTGCCGGTTGTTGCGCGACAGTGGCTGATGGACAAAAGGCGTTCGTGGCTTGGCTTGCTCTGCTGGCGAGGGATGCTTTTGGGGAGGTAGGTGCAATCCTGCCGGTGTCTTTTCTAACCCTCGTGGGCTCTTCTGATGGCCGAAGATGGGAAACCCATGCTAGCTAAAAGGTCTGAAACAAAATGGGAGGTTTTTGCAGCTGCTTTGCAGTGCACGAGGTCGTGGTGCGAGGAAATCTCCATCCACGTCTTCTACAGCGTGGTGAAATGCAGCTCTTTGATGATGCTCAGCAGCTGCTTCCCAGCTGCACGCAGTAACCTGCCGTAGTCAACTGATATTTTTCAGGGAATTTCTCTCCAAGGGGAAGCGAGAGTTCAAAGCGAATCAGAAATGAAATGGCACTTGAAAGCTGTCGGTGCTGGCACGGTTGGGTTGAGACGACCGCGTTCAGGTTGTGCCCATGACTCTTTCAAAAATCCAGGCGAGGCTTTTGCGAAGCAGCCCAGAGCTCTCGCTGGTTTCTTTTTTTTTCTCGTCTCGTTAAGAGAGGGATGCACGGTTGCTTTTCTTTTCTACGCCTCGCTCCGCGTAACAAGCCCGTTCTCTGACCGCGTAAGAGGTGGCGAGGACACTTGTAGCTCTGCAAAGCCCTTTCAGTTAAGTCGGCGGAGGAGAGCCGAGCGACAAGATAAATGTGACGCTTCGGCTATTTAATCAAGCTCGTCTCCGGCCGCTGTTTGCTTATGCGAGGAGCAGGCGAGGTCCCTTGTAGGTGATGGGGACCACAGTGTCTGTCCTGCGTGCCTTTGCTGGCTGGAGAAACCCCCGGCACGGGCATTTTCCAGGGGGTTTGCTCCTGTTTTATCAACAGATTTGGCAGGAAAACAGCTGATCCAGGCCGAATTCAGAATTTTCCAACCTTTTTTTTCCCTCCCATCTCCCTTGTAGCCACCCTGGGGGCACGGAGGGGTGAAACCAGGGTCCGCTCTGCGCCTCCCTTGCTTTCCTCCAGCAGCTGCAGGAAGACGGTGCTTTCCAACTCATCCAGGGAGCCAATTAAATTGTATTTGCGCTACGGATAAGACATTCTTGAGGTTGGGACCTTCCCTGAGCTCGGTGCTTCCTGCAACTCTCAAGCCTGAATCCTGAGCAAAGGGTCATCGCTACTGAGCAATCACAACTCGGTCGGCTTGACCCAAATCCAAGCCCGTTCCCCCGACTCATTGCGGATGAGCTAAAAAAGGGTTGTCGGCCGAGAAAAAAAGACGTCCTGGTGTCCCAACCTGCCAAGGAAACCTTTCTCTGGGACCCTGAGGGAATCATAGTTGGCTTTCTTCTATGCCTTTGATCATTCATTCTCCGTCAAGCACCGAGAAGGGGGCAGCTTCTGCAGGCGATATCTGCACGCTTGCGCACATAACTGCAGATACAGGTGCATTTAAAAAAAGATACAGAGTGGTTCCTGGTGTGGAAATACCGTCTGAAGACCAAAGGCTTCTGCTTACGGATGGGCAGCCTTCACCGTGTTGCAGGAGGTGCAGTGAGACTCTACGAAGGCAACAGTCTGAGGAACAGTAACAGCAATCGTGTCGTCTCCAAGTCTGTATTTTTTGGTCCCAGCGGTATTAAGGGATGTAAAAGTATACGACATGAAAAGACAGCACCGACTGCTAGATGGCTTATTGAGTCCAGCCCAAAGCGAAAGCAAATTAAATGATTTGAGGCGTGTAGAGCTTTCTTGAGGGCACTTGGTATTGCAGGAGGCAGGCTGCGGTTGCACAAGTTTGAGCATGCTGTTGGAGGACCACCCCAACCTGCATTTCGTGGGATGCCCTGCCAGTCCTCACCGGTATCTACTGGTAAGGGAGATCATTGCAGCAACAACCTGGTCTGGGGGACGTTCAAACCGGTGGCACGTAGGAGCCGGTATTAATGACAAGGCAATTAAGAAGACGAGTTTACGATGCAGCTGTTCATGGTAGCTTCATCCAAAGCCGTCTCAAGGGAAGCCCACGTTAACCTGCCGTAGTCTGGCGTGCTTAGAGCAATAAAATACCTGGAGGTGGTGGAGATATTTCATGGTATGGATGCTCTTGCGGGTGGGGGGAACCGTAAGGGTTATCCAGAAAATCTCCGTGCAGCTGTAGTAATAATCGGGTTGGGGTGCTCGGCTGCGGGAGGGAGGTCAATGGGAGGAGGAGAAGGAGATGTTGGGTTTTATTCCCGGGGGTGGGGGGAAGCAGGTATCCGCAGCGTCACGCCTTTGTTCGTTTGGTCACCCTAATAGAAACGCGCTGGCGGAGGGGAGCTGATGGTCTCTGGAAGAGGCGATGTGTATCACAACAGAGCCGTGCCGCCAAACTTACGGCCTGCCATACGTCGAGGCGTATACGTTCCTCCTTGGTGTTGTCTGATGTGGGAGGTGGTTAATGATGCCCCGTCGCTTCCTATTGAACAAAGCAATTCACAACACGGTGCTGCTTGTGATGACCTTGGGTGTTGGGTTTTTTTTTAGGCTGGACTTATAGGATGCTCGGGTTTTATTAAGAGGAGCTTTTGAGGCAAGGCTGGTGCTGTGCAGATGTAAGATGAGCCGTCTGGCATAGCGGGACGTGTACGACCCTTGGTCCTCTGAAAATCTGCCCGCTGATATATCCAGAGTTAGAGCATGGCTGAGGTGGGAAGGGACCTCTGGAGGTCATCTGGTCCAACCAAGGCCACCTAGAGCCGGTTGCCCAAGACCATGTCCAAACACTTTTGAATGTCTCCAAGGATGGAGAGTCCACCACCTCCTTGGGCAACCCGTGCCAGTGCTCGGTCACCCTCACAGTAAAAAAGTGTTTCTTGACGGTCAGAGGGACCCTCCCGTGTTTCAGTTTGCCCATTGCCTCTTGGTCCTGTCACTGGGCACCGCTGGGAAGAACCTGGCTCCGTCCTCTTTGCACCCTCCCTTCAGGTATTTATATACGTTGATAAGATCCCCCTGGACCCTTCTCTTCCCCAGGCTGAACAGACCCAGCCCCCTCAGCCTTTCCTCCAGTCCCTTCATCATCTCCGCGGCCCTTTGTTGGACTCTCTCCCGCATGTCCATGTCTCTCTTGAACTGGGGTGCCCGGAACTGGACACGTTACTCCAGATGTGTCCTCACCGACGCTGAATAGAGAAGGACCACCTCCCTTGTCCTGCTGGCAATACTTCGCCTAACGCAGCCCGGGACGCCGTTGTTGTCCTTCTTTGCAGCGAGGGCACCTCGCTTGGCTCATGGTCAACTTGGTGTCCACCAGCACCCCCAGGTCCTTCTCCGCCGAGCTGCTTTCCAGCCGGGTGACCCCCCCCCCAGCGTAGACTGGGGTGCCTGGGGTTGTCCCTCCCCAGGGGCAGGACTTTGCACTTCTCCTTGTTGAACTCCACGAGGTTCCCCTCCAGTTTTCAACTCGATGTCCTCGTTGACCACGCCAGACTGTAAACTGCTGCCACATCGCCTTTCTGTTGCAGGAGCACTGAGGAGAAGGAGGTGGGGAGGAGGTTCTCCCAAAGAAACAGGACATAGGAGGACCTGAAGAACTCAACCTTGCGTTTTTCCGTGGAAAAGACTGTAGGATTTTAATCAGCGACTTGGTATTTGCCCTTTTGCCGGAGCAGGAAGACGCTTGACTCTGTCGTGCAAACTGATAAATGCCAGAGACAGGTATTGGTTTTCCTGGGTCATCGCCACAAATTGGATGGGTTTGAGACGTGAAAGCACTGGGAGGAGAGGAGCATAAATGCCATATAGCTCACAGGGGAGGCTTGTGACCCTCGCTTTGCGTGCCACGCAGGGAAAACGGGAAGGCTGATACGAGCCTTGCGCCGTCGCGGTGCTCAGCTGCAGAAGTTACGTGACCTTTTGTAGGAAAAGGTGCTTTCGCCAAGCTGAAAAAACGGGAGATTTTTGATGAAAGGTGGGGGAAAGTCTGGAGGCGGCTGCTGCACGTGAGCTCTCCTGGCTTCACCTCAAAAAAAAACCCCAGGGAGAACATGTAACGGCTCTTGCGTTATCCACCAGGCCTGGGCCCCTCGTTAACCTCCTAACGAGCTTTCTGCAAGACCGTGAGGAATATTCCCAGCGCATTCACTTGTACAGCCAAAGGTTTGTTTGGAAAAGGCACCGAGGAGCGACGTCTCGCTCAAGTCGTCGGTCCCTCTCCCTGCTTACCATAATATTTTTATTTTGCTTGTTTTTCTGTTACGCAAACTTTTCTCCCCATCGCTAGGGTTTGTTGATCTGCGGCGTTAATTTGGCATGTCAGAGCAATGAAAAAATGTACGCCTGCTCTCGGCGGCTTTGAGCCCAGACTTGTTTCCTCCTCTTACCTTATTTCTACGGTGATTATTATTCAGGACAGCAGCCGGGCTCCACAAAACTATCAGGAGGAGAATACAAACCGATGTATGAGGCACGAGTGATCTGCAGAATAGCCGCACCCCGAGGTTCGGTCTGCTGGGGGGGCTGTCCTCATCCTACACGGATGGAGCAGAGGAGAAGGTGGGGGGGCTGTCCTCATCCTACACGGATGGAGCAGAGGAGAAGGGAGGGAGCTGGGCTCATCCTACACGGATGGAGCAGAGGAGAAGGTGTGGGGGCTGTCCTCATCCTACACGGATGGAGCAGAGGAGAAGGTGGGGGGGCTGGGCTCATCCTACACGGATGGAGCAGAGGAGAAGGTGTGGGGGCTGGGCTCATCCTACACGGATGGAGCAGAGGAGAAGGTGGGGGGGCTGTCCTCATCCGACACGGATGGAGCAGAGGAGAAGGGAGGGAGCTGGGCTCATCCTACACGGATGGAGCAGAGGAGAAGGTGGGGGGGCTGGGCTCATCCTACACGGATGGGGCAGAGGAGAAGGTGGGGGGGCTGGGCTCACCCTACACGGATGGAGCAGAGGAGAAGGTGGGGGGGCTGTCCTCATCCTACACGGATGGAGCAGAGGAGAAGGTGGGGGGGCTGTCCTCATCCTACACGGATGGAGCAGAGGAGAAGGTGGGGGGGCTGTCCTCATCCTACACGGATAGAGCAGAGGAGGTGGGGGGGGCTGTCCTCATCCTACACGGATGGAGCAGAGGAGAAGGTGGGGTGGGCTGTCCTCATCCTACACGGATGGAGCAGAGGAGAAGGTGGGGGGGCTGTCCTCATCCTACACGGATGGAGCAGAGGAGAAGGTGGGGGGGCTGTCCTCATCCTACACGGATGGAGCAGAGGAGGTGGGGGGGGCTGTCCTCATCCTACACGGATGGAGCAGAGGAGAAGGTGGGGGGGCTGTCCTCATCCTACACGGATGGAGCAGAGGAGAAGGTGGGGGGGCTGGGCTCATCCTACACGGATGGGGCAGAGGAGAAGGTGGGGGGGGCTGTCCTCATCCTACACGGATGGAGCAGAGGAGAAGGTGGGGGGGCTGTCCTCATCCTACACGGATGGAGCAGAGGGGAAGGTGGGGGGGCTGGGCTCATCCTACACGGATGGAGCAGAGGAGAAGGTGGGGGGACTGTCATCCTACACGGATGGAGCAGAGGAGAAGGTGGGGGGGCTGTCCTCATCCTACACGGATGGAGCAGAGGAGAAGGTGGGGGGGCTGGGCTCATCCTACACGGATGGGGCAGAGGAGAAGGTGGGGGGGCTGGGCTCATCCTACACGGATGGAGCAGAGGAGAAGGTGGGGGGCTGGGCTCATCCTACACGGATGGAGCAGAGGAGAAGGTGGGGGGGCTGTCCTCATCCTACACGGATGGAGCAGAGGAGAAGGTGGGGGGGCTGGGCTCATCCTACACGGATGGAGCAGAGGAGAAGGTGGGGGGGCTGGGCTCATCCTACACGGATGGGGCAGAGGAGAAGGTGGGGGGGGCTGTCCTCATCCTACACGGATGGAGCAGAGGAGAAGGTGGGGGGGCTGTCCTCATCCTACACGGATGGAGCAGAGGGGAAGGTGGGGGGGCTGGGCTCATCCTACACGGATGGAGCAGAGGAGAAGGTGGGGGGACTGTCATCCTACACGGATGGAGCAGAGGAGAAGGTGGGGGGGCTGTCCTCATCCTACACGGATGGAGCAGAGGAGAAGGTGGGGGGGCTGGGCTCATCCTACACGGATGGGGCAGAGGAGAAGGTGGGGGGGCTGGGCTCATCCTACACGGATGGAGCAGAGGAGAAGGTGGGGGGGCTGGGCTCATCCTACACGGATGGAGCAGAGGAGAAGGTGGGGGGCTGGGCTCATCCTACACGGATGGAGCAGAGGAGAGGGGCCATCAGAGCGAGAAGATGACTTGGTGGGAGCAGTGAGAGGCAGCGCATCTTGTAAAAAAAAGTCCAGAAATCTCTAATGTCCTTGAATCGAAGAGATAACGACTTCTACCGCTGACCTGCAGGACTCCTGAGGGTGGTGAGAAAGTCCTTCACCCATAGACCCAGCATGACCTTGAGGACAGTCCCCTCATCTCTCCATCTTCCCCCTCCCTTAGTTGCTGGGGAGGCAGTTGGATGCTGCCAAGAGCCCGTAAAGAGCCTGTTTGTTCCTGGGTGAGGGTGACGGAGAGGGGGCTGAAAGGCGACTCCCGTCCTCCAGAAGCTGGCTTGACGTCTCGGAGGAGAAAATTTCCCTGTAATTGAAATCAAGGGAGGGGAAGGCGCAGTTTCCCTCTGTTTTGCTTCACAAGTGCAGATCAACCGGCTCCGGCCCGTCAATCACGTACCGACGCCAGGCTGCAAAAAGAAATCCCCGAGGCAGGCGGCGCGATCAATAGCGGCGGCGCGTTTCGGAGTCGGGACGAGGAGGGCAACGTCGCCGAGAGCTTGCAGCGGGGGAGCAGGTCTACTTCTTGACGCTGGCCTTGGGTAAAGAGTTGTGCTCCTACGAGGTACGGGACATGCACTGGAAAAACCTGTAATTTTGGGTGACCGAGGCCAAGAGAGGAAGAAATTATTCATTCTGCAATATCGGGGGGGGGGGGGGGGGGGGAACAGAAATACATTTCAGGCTGCCCAGAATTATTTTGCACCCGGTTGGAGCACCTTTTGCTCGTCGAAGGGGGCAGTAAAAGCCATCTGCATCTGCAAGAGCACCAAGCGAGGTGTGGAAAAAGGGGTGCTGTGCAAAAAAGCAAGGGGGGACCATCCCCCCCCCACCCCCCCACCCCCCGGCATTGCTACGAGGGCAGAGGGGATGCAGCAAGAGGAGCAGGGGTGGCAGCGGGCGCTGCGACGGCTCCGAAACCCGCATTTCACGGGTGAGCATCCCCACGCGCCAAGCTCTCCAAGCAGGATCCCAGAGTTTGGGGGGGGGGGGGCTTTCTCATCCCCCGGCGCCCGCCTCGCCTCTGCAAGCCCGGCAGCACATCGCATCAAGCAGAGTTCATGCGATAAGCGGGCTCCTCTCCGGTAACGCACTGAGCAGACGGATCATAGGAAGGAAAGGGAAAAAAAAAAAATAACTAAAACCTGCTGGCACATCCGCCGGCTGAAGTGTCAATTTGGTGCCTCTCCATCACCTACAGAAAGTAAATTAGTTTTCCATAGCGTAACTTAGAGCAATCTCATTTCAGCCTGGCTGCTCAGCCGCAGGAGGCGAGGTTTTTTTTTTTTCCGCAAGCTCAGCCTTTCCCAAGCATTTTTCTCCCAGGATGATCATCCGGGGACCGTAGGGTCGTCGGTGCCGTTAGCAGCCTTCGCCTCCCACGGTCGGTCCCCGACCGCCGCTCGGCCGAAGGAGGAATTTAAAAACCAACCTGGTTTCGTCCTCTCCCACGATCAGCACGAAAAATGCATGCAACATTAGCCTTGCTTCGTTATTCATTAGCGGCATTAATCATGCAGCCGTGCCGCTTGAATTGCCTCTGGTTGAGGACACTCGTAAGCAGGAAAAACTTTGCGAGGCAAGCCAGCGCGGGGTGATACAAGGAGGAGCAGAACGTATTCAGGAGAGGAGGAAGCACGCAAAGGTCTCAACGGCAGCCGACGCAACGTGGGAGAACGGCCTCACGCTCAAGGCTGCGCCGCTCTGGGGAGCCGCATTTTAATTTCTGGGTCCTTCGTGACCTTCCCAGATGAGTCTCAGGGGCTTCAGCCGCGGTGGAGCCAAGAGATGCTCTACCCACTTGGCTTCCGCAGAGCTTCAGGAGGTGTTAAGATCAAGCCCGAGAGGGAAAGCAGAGAGTCTCCATCACGCGGAGGTGTTGATTTCCTACCCGGGCAATAAGCAGAAATCAAGAGAAGGAAGCTTAAGGCTAATGAGGCTTAATGATCGTTCAGCGCAGATCTGGGAATTGATCCTCCGGTGAGTTACGGGCAGCTGGCACCAGGCAGGGGAAAGGAAATCCTGCGAGAAGCGGTGAGAGCAGGATCCAGCCCTCCAACGAAAAGCTTCTTAGAGGGGGTTTGAGGGGTGGGTGAGCGATGAAGGATCTGGGAAAAAACAAGAAAACTTGGTTCTAGCAGTATTTTGGAGCTTGCAAGGCTGACCCTTGGGCAAATCCTGGCTCTTTGAATAGGAAAAGCTCCTCCCCGGAGCTGGAAACGACGCCTGGCGTGACCCTCCGGGCATCCATTTAAGAATCAGGACACCTCAGGGGGGACCCCCCAGGTCCCCTCCAGCTCGTGGTCTTGCAGAGGAATCGGGGTGCCTTTGCTCGGGGGAGTCCTGCGGCTGCAGAACCCCCTGCGGGGGTGCAGGGATGAAACGCAGGCTGGAGCATCCCTGTCCCCTCTGGTCACCGTCCCTGTCACCAGCCCGTCCAGAGGAATTAATTGCTGCTTCATGCAGCCTCCTCTGCGACAGCCAGAAGGATGGCTTGGTGGGTTGGGGTTTTTTTTCCCCCATTCCTCTATTTTTGGGGGTGTTCAGCTCCCAGGGTCTTTCCTCAGCTGCTTTTCGCACCAGAAGTGGATTTTGGGAGCCGGGCAGTGAGCCAGCTCTGGAGAAACGCTGGACCCAGATGAAGCCAGCGTGTGGGATGACGCCAAGGCAGCCGTGAAACGACCTCCTCCTCCTCCTCCTCCTCCTCCCCATCCTGGTGGGACGGGGAGCTCTTGGATGGCAACGTCTTGCGTTAAAGGTTTTGCTCTCTCCGCCCCCCCCATCCCCAGGCGTCTCCCCCTGTGCGGAGCAGGGACATCAACCAGCTGCCTGCAAAGGTCCAGCCCACCCAATAAACAAGTAATTAGTAATTAATTTGGAGGTGGCATTTCTGCATTCAGGGCATTTTGGCAAACCAAGACCCATTTTGGTGGTGGTGGGGGGGGGGGGAATCAGGCAGATTTTCGCAGCAAAGCGTTTGCTCCGCAAAGGAGCTGGCGAAACCCTTCGGAGGATGCAACGGCGAGAGGTGAGAGCGCGCGCGTGTCTACGTGCGGACGCGTTACAAAAAATACAGCTCTTTCCAGCTCCTGCTTTGCTGCCGGCGGTGGCTGCTCCCCCCCACCTGCTTGTCTTCCCTCCTTCTCCAGCTGCATAAACAGGCGCTTCGGAGACAGCTGAGCTGTCAAGCAGGCAGAGAGTCCGTGTCACGCAGAAAAACGGGAATAAAATTACCACCTGACAGGCTGGCATCGCCTCGCCGCCGTCTATCCCCACCGCCGCGACGTGCCGGCGCCGCCTGCGTGGGAAATGGGATGGGGGGGGGGATTGCTCCTGAGGAGCGATGCAGGGATGCACAGGGTGGCCGGGTGCGCGGGGACCCCAAACTGCCCAGGATCTTCATCACCCGGGGACGGGAGCTGAACAGCCGCGTGTCAAAGTCCAGCGCTCTTCAACCGGGTTCCTTTAGATGCTCCACACGAGGAAGGTGCAACGTTTTCCTGCCAAATTTACCCATTTGAAGATATTTGGCATTAAAGGGGGGGGGTTGGGTTCAGAAAAGTGAAGCAGCCGCCCAGCTAAAAATCACAACACAATTGCGATAGACAGCTGAATCGCAACACAAGCACGATTCCCATTCTCTAGAGCTCACCGGCATGACGCTGGGTGTCCCGAGTCAACGGGAAGGAAGACACAGGTTGAAGCTCTCTTCAAAGCTCGTTTTGCTGGTTGGTTAATTTTTATACTTCATGTCGGGCTGAGCCACACATAACCTTCTCCCCTCCCCGCCCCCGTCGGTCTGGCTTGCTCGGGGAGATAATTCTTTCTGTTGGTTATTTTAGGGAAGGCCAGTTGGCCAACTCAACCGCTAGAGCCGTTTAGTGACAACGAAGGCCACCCTTGGTCCTCCTAGCGCCGAGGTAAGTTCAGCTCCCTTTGAGGTAGCTGCGGTCACCTCCTACTTTCTTCTCTGAGCGTCACGAGCGCATCATCCTCGTCCAGCTTCCCCGAGCCTTCTTCCATCGCAGGAGTCGGTCGCGTGGTGCTGCGTTGGCTGCCGGTCAGGTAGGGCGTTGTTGATGGTTGACGCATCAGGGTCTATGGGGTAGGAGGGACTCCAGCAGCAGACGGTGGTCCTGAAAGGTTGTCCTGGTACTGGCAGGAGGATTGGCTCACCAATAAGCAGCGTAATTAGCCCAAACCGCCGCGTTTCGTGCGATTTTTGGCTCATTCACTCGAGTCCTGACGAGCGGATCAGGAGCAGGAACCAAATCTCATCCTTTTTTTTTGGCAGGTCTCAGGACGCTTTATAAAGTCCCAAGTTCGGGACTCGCGTGACGGTGTGATAATCTGTCCCCTAAAAAACCACGAAGTTTTATTCCCGCCCCACTCAACGCAAAGCACGAACCCAAAGGGATCAAGAAAGGAAAAAAAAAAAAAGACATTCTTATCTCCTGCTTGATAAGGCAATTTTGGGACCTTTGGGGAGCCTTCGTCTCTCCGCGGTGGGTCACAGCGTAAGGCAAGGAGCCGGATGCTTGGACCTTGCCCGATTTTCGGCGTTTCAATAAAAAGCAGAGGAAAGCGGGGAGCTTCCCGTCGAGGAGGGAAAGGCTGCTCCCTGCAGGCTGCGAAACGGCACGAGGCGCCTGGGCCGGGTCTTGTCCCAACGTCCAAAAGCCCGAACCCAGAAGGTGCCTCAAGGAGCGGCGTTAGCCAATAACTTAATTAAATTCTTTTATTAGTATCCTATATAATTTTGTTAGCCACAAAAAAAAAAATACCAACCCAAAACTTGGAAACTATCGGGATGGACAAATCAAGCAGCAGATTTGGGAATGGAATAAGTGGGGGGGGGGGAAACAGCGAGACTCCTGGGTCTGGCTTGTTTTGGGGAGGGCTTGGGCCCCCCCCCCCCCTCCCTTTGCCACGGCAACGATGTCAAGCGGTCCCAGGACTGCCGTGACATTTCTTCGCCTCCTGTCCTCCCCTTATAATTGCATTTCACGCCTTTGAATTGTGAAGTACCAGATAAGAGCACGGAAGAAGCAGAGAAGTTTCCTCTTGAGAGCATCTTCCGCGGGCAGACGACTTCGATCCCCTTTTTTCTTGGAAATTATTTAGATCTCGGTTAAAAAAAAAAAATATATATATATATATAAATATATCTCCCTGCATCCATTTCATTACCGGCACAAAATTGGCAGAATTCAGCTGGAAGAGGGGTTGGGTGTTTTTTTTTTTCCATCTTCGGCTCAATATTTCACCTGTATCCAGGGGGGAGAGAAATCCCACGCCGGGCTTAAATCCCAGGCGGGTGCCGAGTCAGCATTTCCACCCATCGCGGGGGGGGGTCATTGGTTATTAATTATAGAATTATTAATGCTAGACTTCCCCAGCGTGCACAACCTAAAGGGCAGCGGGGGCGAATTTCTCCTCGTAAATCTGTGAATTTTTCAGGCTGGAGAAGAAAAGATGGATTCCCCGCTGATAAATCTGGCTGCCAGCTCCGAATTTCGAGGCCGGGGAAGAGAAGACGGATTCCTGCGGACGAATCGGACGCGGGGGAGCCCGCAAACGCGCCGAGAGAGGAGCGGGATGGGATGAGGTTGGCCGGCTTGGAGCTGAAGCGGCACACCGGAGAGCAGCGCCGCGTGGGGACGAGATCTTCCGTCCTCCTACCTGCGCCAAACTCATTTTTAATAGGTACAGAAGCAGCCCCCCGCCGCCGCTTGCCACTTGGACCCCCTCGGACAATTAATTTCATCGTTCCCAAGCAACACGCAGCTGGTTTCAACTCCCTCCGGGAAAATACTACTGAAAAATAATAAAATGGCAAAGAACGAAGGAGGGCGTTCAACTAGGGTTGAAGAGGGCGGGGCTGGACGATGGCTCGGCGCGTGCAGATTGAGATTAAATTACAATAAAATTAAAATAAAACAAACCCCCTCTGCTCGCCGGCGCTGGGAAGAAGCGCTCATTTGCAGAGGGGGGAAAAAAATCTTGTTAATTTTGATTATTTTGGGGTTTGTTTTTTTTTTCTCCTTCATTTAAGCGTTAAAGCTTTCCTCGGGAGCGCTCAGCCCCCGTGAGTTTTTGGTTTTATTTTCCCTTTTCCTAGCTCGTCAGACTTCGTCCATCGCGAATTAAAGGCGGGGTGAGAGACGCTTCGACGCCGGGGGTCGTCGGCTCCCGGAGAAACGGCCGTCTCGGTATATCGTCGGCTTGTTTTTATCCAATAAAGGCAAGGCGCGAGGGCCGGCTGGTGGGAATTGAGGCTCAGCAACTCATCGAGAAGGGAAACGTGCAGGTAATTAGGCGGCAGGGTAATTAGCCGTTGGTACAGGCTTCCGCGAGACGCGGTAAATCGTCGTCTCCATCCCAAGAGGGTCTTTTGGGAGAGGAAAATAAAAAGGGGGGGGGCGGGGGGGGGGGGGAAATCCTTTTCTTGTTGGAAATTTGTGGCTTTCTCCCATCCGAGGCTGAAGCTCCGAAACAACCTTCAAAGGAGTTTCGGGGGGGGGGGGGGGGGGCGGGACGGGGAGGTGCCGGCCGGGGGGCAAAGAGCAGGCAGCGAGGGGGGGACAAAAAAAATAAATCCTTCCCGTTTTTAATAAAATAAAAATAAAACACGGTTACCCGGACGGGAAAACAATTTCAATCCTTAAAAGGCAAAAAAAAAAAGAAAGGGGGGCGGGGGGAGAAGGAGGTTTTGGGTGGGATTGTGGCATTATTGGCGTTGTTATAGACGCTGTGGGCGCCGTACGGTGAAATTGTGAGGATCAGTGCCTTGCTCTCGGTCTAGCTTTCACTGGAAAGATGAAAAATCAGGATTGCTCCCCCAAAAAAAAAAAAAAAACCCCTTCCAAAATCCTGTTCTCGGCCTCCCCTGCTCCATGGGGCCCACCAACTGCTCCGGCGAAGCGACCTCTAAGAGGACGAGCACAGCGCGCGGTGGGATCCTCGATCCACCCGTTTTAATTGCCCCGACTGCAAATTAAAGCCGTCACTGTAACGTTTAATTAACGCTAACGAGCGACAGGCAGGTTACACAAGGCTGTCCTCAACCCACCGCCAAGAGCTGTTCATCTCCGTCTCGCTCTTACGAGCGGAGACGAGGCGAAGAGCGGCATCTCCAGCAGCTTTTTTTCTTCTCCCCCCCCCCCCCAAAAAAAACCCCCCCCGACGTCTTCAGCTTTTAAACAACTTCTTCAACTTGAGTTTAAGTTTAAAGCTCAGGTTTTTAAGGCAGCTCTGCGACGTGGTCGAACCGTTGGCCGCCTTCGCAGCGAGGCCGCAGCGCCGAGGGTCAAGCCGGTGGCCACCAGGAGCCCTTGCTGAGGTTGCCCCGGGTCATTAATGACGGTGACGATCAGGATCAGACCCCCGAGGTTACACCAGCACCCGGCACGAGGGCTTTAGGCCGCCGGGGAGCAAAACCAGGCCACGAGCGCGGTCTGATTTGACCCCAAACATCCCAGGGTTACCGCAGGGATGGAAATTTGGAGGACCTCATGCAAACTCCGGCGTTTTCTCTCGCGTAGGACTTGAATTTGTGGCTTTCATTAGTAAAGTAAATTAATCCCACTTCTTCACGGCCACGGCGGCCTTATTTAATTTTCTGTTATGTGAACGGCTTGCTCTGAGCTTAGTTTAAGCGCAATAAAGCTTTGCCGTTGCATTAAAGGCAAGAGCGGTATTGTGTTTTCTCCAGGAGGGCGGTCAACAGCCAGAGCTGGTTTATGTTTTGTGAGCCCTAACGATTATTGCTGAGGGCCGTTGGGTTCTTCTTATTAAGGCGAGGATACGAAGGTCGATTTATCGAAACCCCAAGGAGCGGGTCCGGGCTCGTTGCGGGTGGCGTTTAGCGGGGCCGGGTGAGCCGGAGCGAAGTTAAAGACCCCCGTGGCAGAGGAACCGGAGACCAAACGGCCGTCGGCGTCCTGGAAAGCAAAGCCCAGCTTTTTTTTTTTGGGGGGGGGGGGGGGGGGGGAAATGGAGTTTTTCAGAGCGTCTTAAGCACGCGGAGCCAGACCGGCGCGGACATTTGGCTTCCAGGAACATCAGCCAGGCTTTAGTTCACCCTCCAGCGCACAACCTGACGAGGAGGGCGAAAAAAAAAAAAAATTGGGGCTCCCGTAGCCAAAAAAACAGCAAAAGCCAAACCCTTCTGAGACCCATTGCCATGGCAGGAGCATCTCCCATCCCGCCTCGCTGCCATAGCAACAGGGGCTCGTTAGGAGCATCCCCCCCCCCCGGCCCCGGCCGCTAAATTGGGGGAGACGGCTCTCCCCGCACCCCGAAAGCGGGGTGGGATCGCGCCGAGCTAAAGGACGGGCAGCTGCCTGCGGTAGAGGCTCGAATTAGATTCCGCCCCCAGCCCCCCTCCTTCCCAAACCAAATAATCTGCTCGGCAAATCGCCTGCTTAATTAATTTCTGCGAGTGCTGCGACACCACCAGCCGGGAATTACCTGCGCCCGAGCGGTAATTAATTGCGGATAAGCCCAATCGAGAAGGGGAGGACAAACAGCGAGACGCAAAAGGTGCGAGCCGGGAGGAAAAAAGGGGGGGAAAAAAGAGAGGAAAAAAAAAAAAAGGGGGAAGAAAATCAATTTAAAAAAAGAAAAAAAGGGGACGGGGAAGGGCTCAGCATCCTTCCCCTTTTTTCCTTTCCCCTCCGCCACCGATTTTACGGCCAGCAACGCGCGCCGAGCCCCGGCGACCATTAATTCCTTAGAGAAAAAGCGCGGGGGCTCAAAAAATTTAAAATCCCGGGAAACTTTCCTCTTGGAACAGCTTCTTACCCCGAAGCGTCACGAGGCCGGTCAAACCAGGCTTGTTTATTATTTTCTTCACCTGGTGAATAAAACGCAACACGCCGCAGAGCTAAAAATACCGTCAAATCGCTTTAATTAGAAGGGGCCCCGCTAATAACCCTGCCGGAACCTAATGCAGCGCGCGGGCTGATAATTAACGCATTTAAAATGGGTTTAGACAGCTGGTAAGTTCCCGGCGTCGCGGCATTTGCCTCCGCGGGGCGTGTGTGGGTGCAAGCCGCTCCAGATTTGCTTTTCTCCGGGTGTTTTCAGCCTCTCCCCCCCCCGCCCCCCCAAAAAAAAAATAAAAGCGCCAGAGCCAGCCACGGTTCGTGAGGCAACGTGAAGGCGGCAGCTTCTCGCCGCGTCGGGAGCGAGCGTCCTCCGACGGGATGCTCAGGTCACTCGTTATTAATATTGGGGGGCAGGAGGGGGTTCGGGGGGGGGGGGGGGGACACGGTTTTGAGTCCTGGTGGTGGTAAAGTCCTGGCACGGGCCCCCCCCCCGATGCTTCTCCCAGGGGACAGAGCAAGAAAAGGAGATGTGGCAGGGATTGACTCCGGTGTAGGAGTGCCACACGCTGGCCGCGCCGCGCCAGGCAGCGTGGCAGGCAGGAGATCTCCGCACACACACACACACACACACCCCCCCCCAAAAAAACAGCCCCCAACTCGGTTGCATCTGGGGGTGTGGACACCGAACCGGGGCACCCGCGCGGGCAGGGGAACCCCAACCTCCAGCAACACGCTCCGGCCCAGCGCCGACTTTCTCCTCCAAAAGGCTATTTATTTACACGGGGGTTTTTTGGTTTTTTTTTTAAAAAAAAAATAAAATAAAGGGAGCGCAATCAGGTTGCCCCCACCCGAGGACGACTGACAGCATCAGGAGCCACCAGAACACCCCTAAAACGCCGAATCCCTTTCGGGATCCGGCCAGACTCACCCGAGAGCAACGGAGGTAGCAGTGTAGGGGGGCTTCCCCCCCCCCGCCCCGAGTTACGGGGGTCCCCTGGTCCTCCCAAGGGATTGGGGGAGGATGCCGGCATCAGGGTGCTCGGCACCGTCTCCGCCATCACCGTCACCGGCCAGTCAGAGCAT